>NC_056747.1:1309644836-1309867336 GCF_019279795.1 Protopterus annectens | reverse complement strand
CCAGGGAAAGAAATCACTTATATGCCGTTTTGCTGTTTCATGCTTTCAGGTTCAATCAAGACATATTCGAAGAACTGCGTCTTTGATTATATAATAGGAACCCTATATATATATATATATATATATATATATATATATATATATATATATATGTTAAGACCATTTACCGAAAACATTTGTGAAACAGAAGACATCTGGTATCATGTTGTATAATTTCAAAAACAAGAAAGAAGTAGAAACTACAGCGTCAAAGATGTAATGGCTTATCCATATCAACTGTTCTTTGTTGCATTAATATTCATAAAAAACTTTCATCTGCATTGACTGATAGTAAAATACAGCAAATCAAATTACCAGTGACACAGACACTTTAAAACATAGCATGTTTTTTCTTTTCAGTAAACGGCATAATGAGACCTAAAAGCTTTAAGCATATAAACTGAATCTTGATTAAAGTATACACATTATGTATTTATTATGACAGGTTGGTTTATTGACTGCATAATCCTACTGAGCAGTGCTCTCACTTTTCAGAACAGAGCTGAGCTTTTTCTAGCACAAGGGAATAAATAATAAAGTCCAGGCATTATCAGTATTTTAAAAGGTAAACATTGCAAAAGACGAAGAAAAAGACTGTACAATAGCAGATGCATGTTCTCAAGCTGGTATAGCAATTTGACTGCAAAGGATGCCATGGTACTTCATGTACAAGATTATGGACTTTCAGAGTCAGCCTGGATTAATGCCAACATTATGACCTCATCACATTGGTAATTGAAGGTCTTTTAGTTCAAAGTTGAATGCCACACCCTAGCTCAAGCCCAAATGGGTTTCATGGAAACATCTGGAGTTTGGTATCTGTGTAGTTAAATGGTGTGGTATGTGGACCCAAAACATTTTAAGAGTTTTGAGCTATCAACCTGTAAATGAGTGAAACAGTGGTGAATGTGAGGGAATTACTCGTGGCAAACAACAGAAGAAATATTTATGAATGTGCTACTGTAGGTACAATACTACCAGTCATTTCCTCATGGGGTTTCCCTGGAATCCTATGATACAAGACATGCTCCTATTTGATCAACAGTTTCTAAACAATAGGTCACTGTAACAGTAAAATGGTGTTTTAAAATAGTAGATTATTAAGTTAAAGACAAAAATTTAAACAAAATACTAAACGGCTCATATGTTTTGTTTGTAGGCCTTGTCCATGTAGGTGATGAATTAAGAGAAGTCAATGGAATTACAGTGTTGCATAAACGGCCAGAAGAAATCAGTCAGATTCTGGTATGTATACAGTCAATACAACACTGTTTTTTAATCTGAACTTAATAAAATGTATTTAGCAAAAGTGATGTCACAAGTCAATTTTTATTTGGCAATGTGAAAGATGAAAAGTCACTGTGCAGCTCTTTCATATTATGGAGTCATGCAAGCTACAACACATGTAAGCCTGAAGACCATATGCGCCTTGCCAAATACCACCCTCAGAATGTTCTACCTATTTCTAGAAGAGAAAAACATGTCAGGCTGGGATTAAGCTTGTGGGTACCCATCCAATCTTCAAGGTTAGTCTTGAAAGAGGCAGCTTGACATCAGGGGTAATTTGTTCCAGAAATTAGGCAATCATTAAGTAATGAATCTGTCCCTCCAATGTGCTGTATTTGTTTTCTGATGGAGGTTCAGATCCTTGGTTTAGGTGTTTGTGTGGTTGATCATCCTGTTAATGCAGAATTAATCCAGTATGGTGCGGTCATTGATCGCAGCGAATATCGGCCATAGAGCTCTATGCAGTAGTCTGTAAGTGTAGAGAAAGGACTTCTAGTCTGTTTTGATAGCTGAGGATTTTTAGGCTAGTAATCTTTTTCATCAGGAACCTTTGGGACCTTTCTACCTACATGATGTGTCTGGTTAGGAACATACCGAAAAGTGCAATTCACTCAGTTTAATTATGGCATAGTACAGAGGGACAATAGTATAATTTGACCTAGATTCGATATCTTTGGAAATCAGGTGTGCTGACTAGAGCAGTATAACTGATTATGGTGTACATTCTAGATGAAAGGTGTTCCCCAAAGGTGACAATGCTGCAATATTTTGCATTTAGTCTGAGCACTTTTTCTGTACACCAGTGGTTTGTAAGAACCAGTTCTTACTGAAGTACTGTACCAGTGAGGAAGTAGATGGCAAACACCCAGCTTGCAGTCATCGATACATTTAGTTAACCATAGGTCAGTAATTATGACATGGAGGTCAAAAAAGATATACCAAAAAGGAGGATGCTGAACTGAATCTCACTTTACTCCCTTGGTTAGTGGCACTTGCCACCTTAATTGCGTGGGTCCTGTCTTCAGCCGGTTTGCAATCCATCTTACCATGTAAGAGTTTGTCTTTAGATCTGAAGTAGTTAACTTCATTTGATCATCAACCTGTGGGTTTCGGATCCGACATGGATCCGAGCCAGCAGCTTTCCAAGGTAAGATCCGAGCTCTAAGCTCCTCCCCTTACCCATACTACACTGCAACCTCCTTCCAACCCTCAGATCTCATTTGCCGCGGCTTCGCCAAGACGTGATCTTTAAGCTCCAGGCTGGCAGAGTAGGGTTTCCTTATTTCAACTGTTAAAAAGTTAGTTTTCGTGTGCGTGTGTAGTTTTTACCTTCTCCTTTATCTCCCCACTGGTTTTCCATTAAGAAAAAGTACAAAAAAAAAAAAGTAAACTTTGTGGTTTTGTTAGTGTAGGCCTCCCTTTCCCGTCTTTGCTGTGTGTGGTGTGATTGTAGGTAGGGCTTTAGTTAGCCTTATTTTTTTTGTGGGGATTGAGATGTCAGACCCACAAAAGCCGACCTTCTCAAAGTGCAGTGTGGCCGTAAGTTGTCTCCGGCTGATGGCCACACTCTGTGCGTCATGTGTTTGAGGGTTCCCCACCTTTCTTCAGGCTGCAAAATCTGTGCAGTCTTTAATCCACAAGCCCTGCGGGACCGCAGGACTAAGTTAATTTTAGCTGGGCTTCTGGCAGAAGCTATTTCTTCCTCTTCTCCTTCCTCTACAGCCACAGCTGTAGCCGTATCAGCTTCAGGTCCTCCTCCCCTGTCTGGGACTCACACTCAAGTATCAAAACAGGGTAACAAAGAGGCCAGGAAAGAAAAGCATAGGGAGAGAGACAGAGAAAAAGAGGGAGAGAGAGAGCAAGAGAGAAAAAGATAGGGGTCGTAAGAGACCAGCGGATCCGTTGGATCTATCGGGTCCTCCTATTAAAGTTGTCACTACCCCGGTCAAAACTTCTAAGCCATCTTCCCCTCGGCTCCGATCCCCTAGATTTTCTCCAGAGCTGGTGGAGGAGGTTCAGCCTGCTTCGAGGTCATCCAAGCATTGCCCTCTCGGCCAGTGTCGGTGGTGTCCTCCAGAACTACAAGAAGCCTCCCAGAGGCTGACATGGACCGTATGATGAGAAGGTTTATACAGACTCAATTGCAGATGGGAGTGTTGCTGGCTGCCTCTCCTGCCGGAGCGGTGAGTTCAGCTCCGATGTTTGCCCCGATAATTCCTTCTCTGATCCATCCCCTGGTTTCAGAGTCCCTGGACCCGAGGTGCCCTGGAGTCAGGGGGTTGGCACCGATGGTTCCCCCAAACTCGATGCCAGCCATGCCCTCGAGTATGTCGGATCCTATGGATTCGGATCCAAGCTCTCGGAGCCATGATTTGGGCGTCGGATCCAGGGGGATGAGTGTGTCATCGGCTCCATTATGGTCGGGACATACCATTCCTCTGGGTCCATCTGTTCCAGGTTCGGCTCCGATCCCTTCATCGGATCCGAGGGGCACAGTTACTCACTCTTCTAGTTTTAGAGAACCCAGTTCCCCTTCAGCCTTTGTGGAGAGGGTTCTCTCAGGAGGATCGAGACCCCTCACTCTTTTCTCGGAGTCCGTCCCTGCTCCCTCACTGCTGAGTGTGTCTTCTGTCATCCCGTCCTCTCAGGGACAGCCTGTGGCTGATATGCCCCAGACGGTTCCCCTTGAGGAATATGAAGCTGTTTGTAAGCCCTCCCCGGAGAGCCTCCCCAAGGAGATTCCTCGCAAATGCAAGCGCAAGAGGAGGTACATGGACTCCCCCGAGTCCCTCAAAGAGGATACGGACTTGGAGGAAGGGGAAGGCTCCCCCAGATCACCTCCCGAGGATGTCTCATTTGGAGGCATAATGGAAATCCTGCACCAGCGGGGAGGTTGGTCACCCAAAAGCCTTCCTCGGATGAGTCGGTATTCCTGGAGGCGTTCGACGCAGGCCCTTCTACCTCTTGGGTGTACCCCCCCCAGCTGATCCTCTGGTGGACCTCATTACCACCAGAGCTTGGAAGGAGCCGGACACTGTAGAACCTATACCAAAAAGGCCAGACAAGATTTTGAGCCCTCCTATGAATAAGCCAGCATGGAGTAAGGGTGGATGCCATGGTGGTGGCGGCAGCCACGAAAAAGGAACTGGCTCAGGAGAGTTCCTCAGTCCATCCTGCGGACAAGGAGTCTAGGGCAATGGATTGACTCGGAAAGTGGACGTATGCTTCATCTACCTTTGCTGTAAGGGCACTAAACTACATGACCCATGTGATCAGACTTCAGCACGACCTCGTGAAAGAGTACTCCGAGTCTCCCCCGGAGTCCATTTTGGCCGAGGATAAACATTCATTCTCGGTATGTATGGCCACTCTTAAGTCAGTGACTAACACATCCATGCGCCTACTCTTTCATGCCACCGAGGGAGCCGCTAGGGCAGCTGGATCTGGCGTTGCCATGAGGCATCACACCTGGCTCTGGCTTTGCAGTTTTGTGGAACCTTTCAAGGCATACTTCGCGAATGCCCCTTTGGAGGGTTCGACCCTGTTCGGGAAGACCATCCGAGATACGCTAGTCCAGAGTGAGAAGGACGGGAAGACGGTGTTGACTGTTGGGATCTGCTTCTCTAACCCTCAAAGATCCTTTTCCAGAAATCAGTGAGGGCAAAAGAAGATGTGGTTCCGGAAATCTCAGTATTCTCAGGACACTCAGGACTCCTTTTCCCCTAGAGGCAGAGGAGGACAAGGTGGACGTCGACCCAGAGGCAGAGGGGGACCAAAGAATTTTGGGTCATGGGAATCATTCTTGGATCGACCTGCACAGCAGCCCTGAGGGGTTGCCCAACTGCTCCACTCTGGAGGTAGTCATGGGGCATTTTTCAAAGCACCTAGCTCAATGGGAGTCCATAACGTCAGACCACTGGGTGCTTTGAATAATATCCAGTGGTTATTCCATTCCCTTTCTGACCAGTCCCTTACCTCCAAAGCATTTCCCAGACGTTCCACCTGCTCAAAGGGAGGTGACAGCTTTAAAAATAGAAAGGCTGCTAAACAAAAGAGCAATCCAGCCGGTCCCCCAGATCAGTTCGGTTCAGGCATCTATTCCAGGTTCTTTTTGGTGCCAAAAAAGACGGAGGACTTGAGGGTGATTCTCGACCTATTCATGTTGAACTTGTCTGTTGTCAAGGAGAAGTTCCGGGTGGTCACCTTACAATCCATCCTGCCGTTCTTGCAGGAGGAAGACTGGATGTGCTCTGTAGACCTCAAGGAAGCGTACTACCACATTATGATGGACAGATGATCCAGGAGGTTTCTCTGCTTTCTGCATGGAGCCAGTCACTACCAGTTCAGGGTCCTACCCTTCGGTCTCACCATAGCCCCCAGGGTGTTTGCCAAGGTCATGGCAGTTGCAGCAGCCGACCTGAGACTTCAGGACATTCAGGTCTTTCTGTACCTGGACGATTGGCTCTTCACCGCCCCCTCCAGGCATCTACTTGTTCAAGCCAGAAATGTTTTCCGTCAGCTGTCAAATTTACTGGGTATCATGATAAACCTTGTGAAGTCCTCTCTTCAGCCCTTCCAGATTCTGGACTTCATAGGGGCAAGAATAGATTCTCTCCAGGCCAAGGTATTTTTGACTCCAGACAGACTTTGGAGCCTGACCCTTCATGTATTGGTACTTCTTCAAACATCTTCACCCCCAGCAGAACTAGTTCTGAGGGCCATAGCGTCTATGGCAGCAGCTATAAATCTGGTTCCTTGTGCACGTCTACACATGAGAGTATTACAGTGGACGCTACAAGTTCAGTGGTCTCTGTTATACCAGCCCTTAAGTTACCCGAGTCCTCTAAGCAAGGTGTGCAAGACTTCTCTCATCTGGTGGCTTCAATCCCAGAATCTTCGAGAAGGACGCCCCAAGCCACAGTGACTATGGACGCCTCCCGTCTAGGGTGGGGGGGTACTGCTCGGGTAGGACTGTCCAAGGCATGTGGTCCCCGATCGAGACTGTTCTACATATCAGTGTTCTAGAGATGAGGGCGGTCCTTCTAGCGTTGCAGGCCTTTCATGCTTCTCTTCCACTGGGAATGATTGCAATTCAGTCAGACAACATGTCAGTGGTCTGGTATAGCAACAAACAGAGGGGAACCTGGTCCTACCCGCTTTGTCGAGAGGCCATGAGAGAGTGGGAATGGGCGATCTCCACCAACCGTTTTCTGATAGCAACGTACATTCCGGTGGACAAAATGAGCAGGACTATCCTTTTACCCTATGAGTGGTCTCTGAACCCTTGTGTAGCGGAACAGATCTTCCTCAAGTGGGGTCAGCCTTGCTGCAATCTCTTTGCATCGCCATCCAACGTGAAGTGCAGTGAGTTTTTTCTCTGATTCCTCCTCTGGGGGAAGCCACCAGAGATGCTCTTGTCCATGCCTGGCCACCTGGTCTTCTTTATGAGTATCCCCCGCTACCTCTAATGACAAAATTCTTGCAGAAAGCTCATCAGATGGGGAACAGGATTATCCTCATAGCCCCATTCTGGCCTCGTCAAGTTTGGTTCCTTTGCCTACGGTCTCATCTATTAGCTCCGCCTTGGATCTTAGATCCCATTATGGATCTCATTTGTCATCCCTCCGGAATTTCTCCTCCGAATCTGGATAGTCTGAAGCTTACTGCTCGGTTGCTCCAGTTCCACTAATTGCCAGGACTCCCGGACTCTCTTCTCCTGTTAAGGCCATTCTGGTGGTGGTACACAAGTCCTCCACCCGAAAGGTGTACCGTAGTAAATGGAAGCGTTTTTCCATCTGGGCTTCTCAGAGAGATTTGGATCCATTTACTGCCCCAGTTCTAGCGGTCTTAGAATTTCTGTCTCAGATTTTCCAGCAGGGGACCAGCTCTTCCACTGTTAAGGTCCAGCTGGCAGCTATATCCCACTTTCATGTAGGAGAAAATTCAGGTTCACTAGCTGCTTCTAGGATTTGTAAGACTGTCATCAAAGGCACCTTTTTGCTGAGATCTCCGATTAAACATCTTTCCCCTCCAAGAGATTTGACCTTGGTTCTTCAGGCCTTAGTTGCACCTCCGTTCGAACCTGCAGCGTCAGTTGATTTAAAATTTTTGTCGTGGAAGACGGCCTTCCTGGTGGCTATCACCTCGGCTAAGAGGGTATCCAAACTTCAAGCCTTGTGTATAAAACTCCCATACTTAAGTTTTCATAAGGACAGGGTTTCTCTACGGACAAATCTTTCTTTCCTCCCTAAACTTACTTCAGAGTTCATAGGTTCATAGGTTCATAGGTTCATACTAGGCTATCTGCCCGAGGGCATTTACAAGCCTAGCCCATCGTTTTGTGGCTTACGCCACCCCTTTAGTATGGGGAACTATACCCATTATTTTGCTGTGCCTCTGTCGAGCAGTGACACTGAGGTAATCCCTGGGGTATATCTGCGATCTCCCATCCATTGGTCAAGATTTCTCTTGAACAAGGTCAGCGAGGTGCTCTGCCTTACATGTACCGGGATTTTGTTCCACAGCATAGGGAGTCTTTGGGTGATGAATCTATCCCTCCAGCACGTCCTATTAATAGCCGTGTCGAGGTTTAAGTCTCCGCCCTTGTGGCTCTGATGGATCTAGATTTTTGAGGTGAAGCATATTCATCAAATCTGGGTTTGACATGGCCTTGTATGTTAGGCAAAGGTCACCTCTGAGCAAGCGTGGCGACTGAATAGAGCTGGAGTTCTTTCAGTCGGGCAGCATAGGACAGATTTTTGAGACCCTTTATCCTTTTGGTGAGGAACTTTTGTGGCCTCTCCAGCTGCTGCAAGTGTCGGGTCAGATACATCCCGAATGGGGCATTGTACTCAATCATTGGTCTGATGAGTGATGAGTAAATGGAGACTATGACCTCCCTTGATCTAGATGAGAATCCCTTCATGATAAGGTGGGCAATGTAGAAGGTCTTCCTAACTACTTTAGCTACATGGGTGTCGAATGACAGACTACTATCAACCTGGGTCCCCAGGTCCCTGATAACTTCTTCTGTGCTCAGTGGATTGCCACCTATTTGGTAGCTAGGGGTAACCTTGTTTTTCCCAAAGGGTATGACTATGCATTTTTGGCATTTAACTTCAGGCCGTGGCTCTGGCACCAGTTATCCGTTTCTGTGAGACCCTTCTGAAGGATATCTGCGTCAGATGTGTTTTCTACTATGGCGCCCAGTTTGCAGTCATCTGCAAACTTTGTCAGCCATAACCCTCCTGTGTTTGCTTGTACTGGAAAAGTAGATGCCAAACAAGAGTGGGCCCAGGACTGAGCCCTGTGGGACACCACTTGTGACAGGATTTGAGTCTGACATGGCGCCAGCAACTCTGACCCTGTGGGTTCTGTCACTCAGCCAGTTTGCAACCCATCTTGTGATGTATGGGTTAACCTTTAAGCTGATGAGTTTTTCAATGATACCCGAGTGGGGTATTGTATCGAAGGCCTTAGCCAGATCGAGGTAGGCTGTATGGACTGCCTTTCCTCGTCAATGGCTTTGGTGACTGTTTCAAGAAGTCAACCAAGTTTAAAAGGCATGATCTGCCTTTGACAAAGCCAAACTGGGTTGGATCCAAAGTCTGCAAATTCCCTATGTCTTTATTTATGAGGTCCATTATGATCCTCTCCATGGCTTTGCAGATAAGGCTTGTCAAGCTAATGGGCCGGTAATTTCCAGGGTCGGTGGAGGCACCGCCTTTGTGAAGTGGGACCACAGTTGCAGTGCGCCACTCCCTGGGTACGTATCCAGAGGTAAGACTTTGATTAAACAGCTGTCCTAGCTGTGGGTTTAATTCCTCATTGAGTTCGTGGAGCACACAGCCGGGGACACCATCAGGTCCCATGGATGCTGTGTTTTTGCTTTGGAGAGAGCAGTTCTCACTTGGGCGCTGGAGATGTTTGGGGGGCTGCAATCATTTGGTATAGATATCTCTCCTTTGGGGGGGGGAGAAGTTTGCACTGAACCTGTCAGCCAGTATGTTGGCAATGTCTGTAGGATCAGTAATCTTCACATCATTTTGAACTAGTTCTGAGCATATCTGGGAGTTTCCTCCTAGGTTTCTAACATAGCTAAAGAAGGCCTTATGATTGTCTTTTGAGTCTTTAGCTATTTTTCTCTCGAAATTTGCTTTGGATGATTTTATGAGAGCTCTTAGTTTTTTACTTATAGTGATCAAGGATGTCTTACCTTTTAAGGATTTTGCTCTATCTTGTAGTAGCTTCCTCCTTTTGTTGTAGAGTTTGTTTATGGCTGGGGTCCACCAGACTGGACGCTTGCCTTTGGTACAAAGAGTCTTTGTTTTGCTTGGGATTGCCTTATCCATGCAGTCCTGCAGGTGCTGGTAGAAGGTATTTGTAAGTGATTCAGTGGCTTGAGTACTGTTTTCCATGGCTCGGGGGCCTTAAAGGAGACCACATTAGTCTTTAGAAGTGTGAAGTCGGCTTTTGAGAAGTTCTTTACTGTCGTCTTTTTGATTTCCGGTGGGGTGGGATGAGGACCTCCAGTGAGATTAGTTTGTGATCTGATCTCACCAGTGAGGGGTATACTTCCGGTGTTGAACATTGTGCTCCCATGTTCGTGATGATGAGATCAAGTATGTTATCTCCTCTTGTGGGGATGGTGACTATTTGTTCCATGGCATTTGAGTTTATGAATTCCAGGAACTTTTGGGCTAGGGTGTTTGGGCTTGAGTAGTGTTCCCAGTCTATATTAGGGTAATTGAAGTCACCTAGTATGATGGTGTTTGGTGATACATTTATCCCTCTATTGTTTTCAGGAAGGCCATGTGAGGTTCCTGAGTTTGTGAGGGTGGCCTGTAACATGCTACAATTTGCAGAGCAGTCTTGCCTATGGTTAATTGCACCTGGATGGTCTCCGATGCATCGTGCGTTGCCACCAGTCTTGAGGTGTGGGTGTCCTTGATGAATATGGATACCCCCCCCTCCTTTCTTGGTATTGTCCGGATTTTGGGGCCGGAACGCATGATATGAGGTAAAACCTGATAGCGCTGGGGTGCTCTCAGGAGCCTTGAACCAGGTTTCTGTCACAGCACAGACATCGATGTTCTCCATACTGAGAAGGGCCTCGAGTGCGTGCATTTTGAGATTTAGACTTCTGGCATTGAGCAGCATTACCCTTAGTTTTTTCCTTTTTGTGTTCTAGGGTGGTAGGTTTAGAATTTGAGCCTTGCCTAAAAAAGGCACTATGGGGGTGGCAAGAGCCTTTGCCAATATCCGGAATCCCAAGGGTGACAGGTGCAAGCCATCCCTTGCGAAGCAGCGTGGCTTGTCCAGCATGTCATCCCAGGCAGACAGATACTGGATCCCCTTTGAATGACACCAGTGTTTAAGCCAATTGTTAAAGCTGATCATCTTATCTCTGTATTGTGGCATCACTCTTGGTGAAGGTAGGATACTGCTCAAGGTCAGGGTCATACCTGTCTGGGCTACATAATCAGAGAGCTCCTCAATGTCTCTTTTCATGTAGTCCAAGGAGGTACGTCTCAGGTCGTTTACACCAGCGTGGACAATGACTGAGTCATATTTGTACTTGCTGTTGAGAGACCTGAGTGCTTGCGTTATGTGGCGGATTCTAGCGCCCAACAGGCAGCTTACTGTGACCTTCTCCTTACTCAGTCTGGTGAGCGGGACGTCAGTGTGTCTGACTATGGAGTCACCAATGACTAGTGTGTCTGGCATTGTGTTTGGCCTTAAGGGCTGTGACTGTTTGACACTCTGACTGTGAGGTCTATGTGTTGCAGGTGTTGTGTTCTGAGGTGGTGGTTGTTTTGGTGTCTGCTTTGGTGGCCTCTGCTGTTTTGGTAGATTTTTGATCAGAGCCTCCGAGTATGTCTTTGTGTGTTTATGTGTATGATTTGAGGTTGTAATGGTGCTATGTGAGACTGGGTCTATAGTGTGTGTGGTAACCTTCTCCTCCTGACTGGTCTTGCCAGTCCTGTGTTGAGAGAGCTCAGCCTCCAGTTTGGCCGTATAGTTGCATCTCTCGCATGTATTTGTGTTTTGTGGGAGGAGGAGAGGGTTGTCTGTGTACATGAGGCAATTGTAACATTGCCTCAGTATTCCCAGGTTCACCAGCTGAGCAGGAGAGGACACTAGCAACTGATCCCTCGACATGCTAGAAGGATAGACAAAAACTTTAAAAAGATTCAGGGGACGTGGGTGACCGAGAAATGGGGGTTACCTTTTGGGGTACTATCTATGACAAGAGTGCCGTATCAAGGTAATAAGTACTGTAGGAGCAAGTGCTAGGTTTAACAGATAGAGAATAGTCTACTTGGAGTCAAGTGGAGATGATCTTTTTAGTTATAGGATACGCTGATTAGATCAGTAGTATAGTTCGAGGAAGGTAGTTTTAAGGGAAAATTTGAAGAGTGGACTTTAGGTAGCTCGAATAGTTTAAACCTGCCTAACCGGCTGCCCTAGTGTGCAACAGTGGCAGCTCCGTGCTAAATCAAGGCTAACGCAGCGTTTACGCGTTTATACCAGGGGCTGGAAAAGCTAGAAACTGGCCCAAAACGACCAATAAACTACTAGTTACTGGCTGAAACCTCACAAAACTGGACAAAAGGCAGCTCAATGCTTCCCACTCCCACTGGTAAGCAAGGTAACTTCCTCTCCCCAAATAAGGCAAGGAAACAGTACACAGGAACTACAACCAAAGCCCAGGAATCAGCAACTCTGAAACTGGACTAAACTAGTAAAGCGGGAAAACAAGAGATATTTTTTTTCTTTTTTTCTTTTTCAAAAACAGGCAGAAACAGGTACAGCAAACACTTATAAATGCTATGAATCAGCTACTACAGCTTACACAGAAGAATTTGCTACAAATACAGTCAAATAGTAACAAACAAGGATTCCAAGTGCAATATTAAGTTAAATGCAGTAAAAACAGCTTCAATGTAACAGAAAGGCAGGCGAAATACAGTCGCTAGGTATTCAGATGTGGAAAGCAACAAAACATATACTTAGTATCAAGAAAAGTCGCTTATTCAGCTCTCTGCAGCCTGGATTACTCTGCTGGCCCACGTGGAGTCTGTGCTGAGTAGGTACAAGCTGAAAAACATGCGTTTACCACGTTTTATACCAGGGGGCTGGAAAAAGCTAGAAACTGGCCCAAAACGACCAATAAACTACTAGTTACTGGCTGAAACCTCACAAAACTGGACAAAAGGCAGCTCAATGCTTCCCACTCCCACTGGTAAGCAAGGTAACTTCCTCTCCCCCAAATAAGGCAAGGAAATAGTACACAGGAACTACAACCAAAGCCCAGGAATCAGCAACTCTGAAACTGGACTAAACTAGTAAAGCGGGAAAAACATCAATCAGTCTATTAATCTCCCAGTATTCTTCCCTAATTTTCAAAACAAAGGTGAATACAGACTTCATTTGCTGGATGTCCACAGACAGTTACACTTTTATTTAAGTAGGACTAAACCCTTTCGTAAGTGTGATCAGCTATTTTGTTTCCTTTGCCAGGCCCTTTTTGGGGAAACCAGTTTCGAAGGTGACTCTTGCTAGATGGATTTCACTTTGGTTCTGATAATCCATGATCCTTGTACACCTGCAGAATACAGACAGGGTTCATGCTCATTCTACTCTTTCTATGGAGGAACATGGATTACCAGATCCAGACAGGGTTCATGCTCCTTCTGCTCATTCTATGGAGGAACATGGATTACCATATCCAGACAGGGTTCATGCTCCTTCTGCTCATTCTATGGAGGAACATGGATTACCAGATCCAGACAGGGTTCATGCTCATTCTACTCATTCTATGGAGGAACATGGATTACCAGATCCAGACAGGGTTCATGCTCCTTCTGCTCATTCTATGGAGGAACATGGATTACCATATCCAGACAGGGTTCATGCTCATTCTACTCATTCTATGGAGGAACATGGATTACCAGATCCAGACAGGGTTCATGCTCCTTCTGCTCATTCTATGGAGGAACATGGATTACCATATCCAGACAGGGTTCATGCTCATTCTACTCATTCTATGGAGGAACATGGATTACCAGATCCAGACAGGGTTCATGCTCATTCTACTCGTTCTATGGAGGAACATGGATTACCAGATCCAGACAGGGCTCATGCTCATTCTACTCTTTCTATGGAGGAACATGGATTACCAGATCCAGACAGGGTTCATGCTCCTTCTGCTCATTCTATGGAGGAACATGGATTACCAGATCCAGACAGGGTTCATGCTCATTCTACTCATTCTATGGAGGAACATGGATTACCAGAACCAGACAGGGTTCATGCTCATTCTACTTGTTCTATGGAGGAACATGGATTACCAGATCCAGACAGGGTTCATGCTCATTCTACTTGTTCTATGGAGGAACATGGATTACCAGAACCAGACAGGGTTCATGCTCATTCTACTCGTTCTATGGAGGAACATGGATTACCAGATCCAGACAGGGTTCATGCTCATTCTACTCGTTCTATGGAGGAACATGGATTACCAGATCCAGACAGGGTTCATGCTCATTCTACTTGTTCTATGGAGGAACATGGATTACCAGATCCAGACAGGGTTCATGCTCATTCTACTCATTCTATGGAGGAACATGGATTACCAGAACCAGACAGGGTTCATGCTCATTCTACTCGTTCAATGGAGGAACACGGATTACCAGATCCAGACAGGGTTCATGCTCATTCTACTCGTTCGATAGAGGAACATGGATTACCAGATCCAGACAGGGTTCATGCTCATTCTACTCATTCTATGGAGGAACATGGATTACCAGATCCAGACAGGGTTCATGCTCATTCTACTCATTCTATGGAGGAACATGGATTACCAGATCCAGACAGGGTTCATGCTCATTCTACTCATTCTATGGAGGAACATGGATTACCAGATCCAGACAGGGTTCATGCTCATTCTACTCATTCTATGGCTACTTCAGCTGCTTTCTGGTGCAGAGTTTCTCTGGATGACATTTGTTCAGCGGCTACCTGGGCTTCCTCTCACACTTTTACTACTCATTATAAGTTGGACATGGTATCTAGAGGAAGGGCTTATTTTGGCTCTGCAGTGCTCCGGAATATCCTTCCTTAAGGGCCTTCCAAGATTACGGGTAGCTGGGGACTCTGTCCCACAGGTTGGTGATCAAATGAAGTTAACTACTTCAGATAAAGAAGTTATGTACTCACCGTAACATTCCATCTGAGTAGTTAGACTTCATTTGTCATCAACCTTCCCTCCCTCCTTCCCCCTGACCTTGGTGGTTTGCGATAGTCCTTGGAGTTAGACTTACTGGGTATTGTAAGCTTATTCTTTGTGAACAGGTCAGGTTATTTCTCTTGAGTTGATGTGTGTCACTTTATGGTGGCAAACTCGATCTGAGGGTTGGAAGGAGGTTGAAGTGTAGTATGGGTAAGGGGAGGAGCTTGGAGCTTGGATCTTAGCTTTCAAAGCTGCCGGCTTGGATCCATGTCGGATCCGAAACCCACAGGTTGATGACAAATGAAGTCTAATGACTCAGATGTAACATTATGGTGAGTACATAACTTCTTTTTTACTTAGATTGTTTACATTGCCACCATGGGGTACAATGTCAAAGATTTTGGCCATATCCAGATATGCTGTGTGGACAGAGTAGCCATGGTCTACCACTTCTGTAGCCTTCTCAAAGAAATATACCAAGATAAGTTGATCTAGCTTTGACAAACCAAACTGGGCATATCTGCTGCTATTAATTAGGCATCTAGGTAAACTGCCTGGGGCTATAGAAGTGTTGTTTTTACTTTTAAAAAGAACAGCCATGACATGCGCCACTGTGCTGGTAAAGGATGTGTAAGACTTAATGGCCGTTTCTCGAGTAAAGTTGGCACTATATTTGTCTGTAGGTATGTTAGCTATGTATTTAGAATCATAGCATCTGATGTCATTTTGAATTAGTTCTGCACTTTTCAAGGGAGTATTTCTCAGTTTTCTGATGTAACTAAAGAAGGATTTGTGGTTATGTTTGTCTTCCAGTGCCACTTTTAGTTAATGTTCACCTTTGTTAATTCTGATAGTTGGTTTTAATTCCTTAATGTAGGTATATTTGTTGTGGAACTTTATCTATTTTCTTTTGTTATAGGGCTTATTTATAGTGGTGTACCAGCAAAGTGGATTACTTTTAAATTTACTATAATGTTATGTGACCCGCTAGATCTATGCATATTTTTATGTGGGAGCTCAGATGAAAATGTAGTAATGGAAGTTTGACTGGTGACATCACAAAGAAACTTAAGATAGCTCATCATAGAATTTAAACATGTCTTTATGTTTAAAGTTCTTGAAATCAGAATTGTTTACTGTTATGGGGATAGTCATTTTAAAGGAGAAGGCTACAAAACTGTGGTCTCATATAACCTGCATTGGAGATACTAAAGGATTGATACACTTGGAGGTAACATTGTTGAGGACCAGAAGAAGGCCCAGAATGCTTAGGTCCCTAATGGGCTTGTTAACTGTAGATCAGTATTTGTGTATATACCTTTAAGAAGTTATCCAAGGGCTTGCACAAGTGTATAAATACTGAGCATGTGCCAGTTAGACTGCCATTTTGTAATAAGCCATTGAGATGTAAGCATGTATGTATGTAAGGTCTGTCTGTTAGCTAGTTCCTTTGTATTTTGTGATGCTGCTATCCACCCTGATGTGTTTCTTTGTATTAAAGCATCTAAATGAACCCCCCAGCCTTCTTGTTACGTGTGTTAGAGATGAGCGAGCGACATGGTGTCAGAAAGGGATCAAATCAAGCAAGACAGAGAGATGCACAGCTAATATACAAGAGTAAATCATCCTAAAATGTGGAAACTTCACAAAACAGGTCAGAAATGAATTTTAGATATTAAAACTTGCTCAGCACTATTTCTTTTTACATAATATGAAACGAGGCATACGGACTATTCTAAATGATATTCACATAAACCAGTATATACGATATTGATAAAAATATTCAAATTACTACAGAAAATTTTGAAATAAAGTCCGAATTGCATAAAACCAGTAAAATAAAGGGAAATGACTTCATTTTCACAAAGCATGTATTTTATGTATTAAGCAAAAATATTCATGTTATCAAAAATGTATAAAGTGTTTGTGCATGTTAGAGTAAAGCTTTTTTGCAAAGTACAGCCATTACAAGGCATATTTCACAGAATACAGCCATTACAGAGCATATTTTGCAAAGTACAGTATTTTGAAGAGTTTTTGTGCATTTGAATTTTATTACAAGCTCACAGAACAGTTTGTTCATGTATAATTGCAAGGGCCATATTTTCACTGTGTTTGTATATACTTTGTGGGCATGGCAGATGGATTTCAAACACCCAGTGCACTTGTGTTTGACAGTAATATTGCTAAGAACTGGAGAGTGTTTGAGCAAGAATACATTTTCATACAGGCTGCATTTTCTGATAAAGATGATTGTACAAAGGCATTTTTTCTGCTTAATTTAGCTGGGCCAGAAGCCATAGAAAGGGAACGTTCATTTGGGTTTGCACCTGCTATCTATACAGAAGAGGGGGAAAACCATAATATTGTTGTACCGGCTGAGTCAAGGGAGGACCCTGAGTGCTTAAAATGTAAATTTAGAGAAATGTGTCACCCCCCCCAGACAAATGTTACAATGGAAAGGCACTTATTTTACACAAGGCATCAAAAGCCTGGTGAAACTTTTGCAGCATATATAACTAACCTGATAAACAAGGCTAAAACGTGCAGATTTGCTGATTTAAGGGATGAGTTGATAAAGGACAGACTTATATGTGGTATAAAAGATGATGCTGTGAGAAAGATTTTGCTTTGTGACAGTGATTTAACTTTGAATAAGGCCACTAAGATATATGAGCTCACAGAAAAGCACACAAATATGCTTACAAATGAGAACAGCTCTAGAAGGCACAGTGATAAAGCTCATGTTGATAGTGTATAGCACGTGGTTAAAAGAAACAGGCGCAAGCACATGGCAGCAACTGTAGCCCCTGCAGCACTCACTGGTAAGCCTCAGAACTTTCTAGCAAATTCCACAGTTTGCACACTCTTAGTGAAGCATAAGAGTGAGTCAGTAATTATGATGCAAGTCATGAATCTAAACGGGGAAAATTTTTAGCTTTTGGTCAACAATGCCACACATGCAATAAATGGAATCACTTCAAAGGTTTTGTAAATCAAAAGGCCCACATTCTTTTATTAAAAGGGAACATTTTAAGAAATGAGTTGATCAGTTAGGTAGTGGTAATTTTACTCTTTATGTTGATGGTGTATCAGTGCTTCATGAAACAGTCAATGCAGTAGATTTAAGGGCAAAGAATGAAGTATTTTGTACTGTTTGGATAAATGGCAAACCCACAAAAGCTCAAAGATGACTCGGGTTCTAAGTGCAATGTTATCTTAGCAGAAACATTTGCTAGAGTGTGTCATGGTGAAAGGCTTGATTTGGCAAGGTGTGTGAAGCTTGTTGCTTATGGAGGTGAAAAAATTCAAACTGAAGGCTCAGTAGTGCTTTCATGTTTTCTGCTGGAAGAAGCTACGACTTGTTATTTTATGTGGTCAAGAGACAAGTCTAGTCATTATTAGGGCTCACAGACAGTTTGAAAATGGGACTGCTTTCATTTAATAAGGAAGTCCACCAAGTCATCTTGAAAGACCACTACTCTAATTTTGCCCAGTACATTTTTCTACCTATGCTGATCTTTTCAAAGGCAAACTAGACAAGCTCCCAGTTGTGTACTCCATGAAGTTAGACCCAGAGGTCAGTCCAGTTATCCGGCCAGCATGTAAAGTTCCAGTAGCCATGCAGGACAGAGTCAAAGCTGAGTTAGATAAAAAAGTGTGATTTGTCAAGTTGAAACTCCAACTGAATGGGTATCTTTCATGGTGGTAGCTCATAAGAAAAGCTCAGATGACATCAGAGTTTGTACTGACCTGCGAGATTTGAACAAAGCACTACAATTACCTCATTATCCTATGCGCACAGTCGAAGAAGTCACAGCCTTGATGCCAAATGCCACTATTTTTTGTCTTAGATGCAAAGGGTTCATTTTGGCAAATTCAGCTTGACAAGAAATCATCATTGCTAACTACCTTCAGTACTCTGACATGTACAGATTTTTGAGAATGCCATTTGGGATAAATTCTGCAATTGAAGTCTTTCAGTGAGCAATGGAGCAATTTTTTTCTGGGCACCCTTGTTGTTATTTGGTGTCAGTAGACTCTTATTCCAATTGGTTTGAGATTGACCTACTTCCTAATCTAGCATCCAGTACTATCATTACTAAGATGAAGCGTCATTTTGCTGTGTATGGTAGTCCACACAAAGTTATTTCTGATACTGGCACCCAGTTTACAAGCCAACAGTTCAAACAATTTGCTGAACAATGGGACTTTACTCATGTCACAAGTAGCCCTGAGTATACCCAGTCAAATGATTTGGCAGGATATGCAGTTCAAAGTGCAAAGCAGTTACTTGAGAAGTCAAAATGAGATAATAGTGGTGTTTTCCTAAATCTCTTGAATCTCAAAAATGTTCCTCATGATAAACATCTTGGTTTACCTGCTCAAAGACTTCTGTCGAGACAAACCAGAACCACATTACCAATCAGCAGTCAGTTGTTGGTTCCATGTGTCAAGAAGAACAGGTTAGTGAAAGCCAATCTGTTGAAGAAGTGCCTAACCCAGAAGTCCTACTGAGATAAGACCAGTAGACCACTCAATCCATTACTAGAGGGAGAAGTGGTTAGGATGCAAATGTCCAAAGGTTGTGATCAGATTGGTGTCATGAAGAATATTGATCCAGAGCTGAGATCGGACATTGTGGAATCAGAGGGAGCAAACATCAGGTAGCATCGGAAGCATTTGAGACTGGTATCTGAGCCTATATGACATCACATAGCCTGTGAGAAAGATTTTTTTATCTCAGAGTGAGTTGTCCGGTGTTCCAATTCCTGACGAAGTTCCAGAGGACATTCCCATTTTTGTGATGAATTCAGAAGTTCCTGATACAAGTTGCGCACAGTGGACTGTCCTTGTTGCTAAATCTGATCCCAGCTGTTATGTTATGAGATATGGTCTCTAAACCCTGTAGCAGATATGAAGCAACTTGGACATGAACATTGTGTTTGGTAATAATACATATAGCATAATGCATGCCTAGCCCTGATATTGTTTTGCATAAAGGGCAATCTTTTTAAGAGGGAGAATGTAGATCAGTATGTGTGTATATATCTTTAAGAAGCTATCCAAGGGCTTGCACAAGTGTATAAATACTGAGCACGTGCAAGCTAGACTGCCATTTTGTAGTGAGCTGTTGAGATATAAGCATGTATGTATGTAAGGTCTATCTGTTAGCTAGTTTGTTTGTATTTTATGATGCTGCTATCCATCCTGATGTGTTTTTATGTATTAAAGCATCTAAATGAACCCCCCAGCCTTCTTGTTACGTGTGTTAGGGATGAACGAGCGACATTAACCATTTTTTTCTAAGGAGTTATTGTTCACTAGGTCTAGGTACCTTTGCCACACCCAACTTCAGAAAGGTTAGATACATCATTTAGAAGATAATTGAAGTCTCCTTAGTGGGATGAAAGCACTCAATAATCAATTAAATTTTGCATTCAACCAGTATTGAACCATCCTTGGCATTATCATTTATTTGGTTCGAAGTGTGTTATATAACGCTGCACCATTTTCTACTGGTAATATTTTTTAAGAGAAGTTTACTAAGTCCATTTTGGAATCTATCAGATCTATTGAGGACTCAACTGTATAATCACATTTGTGACTTACTTCTCTGGCTTTTCTCTCATAATGCATGCTAAGGCAAGGAAAATACTGAGAGACATGACTATTCACAACAAGACGCATGCTTAAATAAATACTAGCAAGGAAATTAAAATATTTCCCAGAATGTATTGATATCTCAGTGTTTACCAAACCTAAAAGCAGCATAATAGCCTACAATCTTATCAGCTTTCACACTTTGTATATTGCCCACCTCTTGCAAACTAGGTCATACTCTATATATCACAGAACACTAAAATTCTCAGATAATTTCAAACCTCTCAATTTTCCTTATTTTGGAAGAATATACCTATTTTTATTCCTGGTTTATACCTACTTATGATATCCATAATTTTGGTGGTATGCCCCAATTTTCAAGGTTCATTTGCCCTCCACACAATTTTCTAAATCCCTGTCATCACACGTGATTTTTTGAATCTGTATAGTACACAGTAAACCACAGTAAATGACTAACATACTAGTGTCACCAATAAGTTAAAGAACGAGGGCACACAATTTAAATGTCCCTTTTCTAGAAGCACAAATAAACAACCTTGTGTGGAATAATTTTGTAATACATTTTATTAAAGTCTACAAATGTTACTCTGTCTCTTTGATAAACCATTTTTGTCATTCTTTTTAAACGTGTTTCTAAGCAGTATATCACATTCCTATTGGAAGCGGGAGGACCCATGTGCTATTTGTTTTTCACGTTTTATGCTAATTAGATGTACAGATTATTGGCTGGATGAACCTACTTTATAGGACCTTTGTTCCTCTTTTCAGTGTTTGCAGGTTGAAAGGTATGGATATTAGGGGCAGTGACACTCATCAAACAGTGTTGTGCTTTGTTTACTGATGAACATGCCTTTTGCAGAATTACCCCTGTTAACTGGAACTGATCACCTGCTAGCCTCAGGTTGTCAGCCAACAGAACTTTAGATATGGGCAGGATTCACACATGCAACTGTTTCTTCACAGTGTTACATGCACTCCTATAGTTTCACTTTTACTTAATATTATGCACAAGAAAGGTTTTTATCTAGTACTATCATCTTCTGTGTCAATTCCATTATAATGGTGAAACTTTAATATATGTACATTTTGGTGTTTCCAGATGCTAAAACTTATGTTTAGCTTGCCTTAAATTTATATTGCTTTTTTGTTTTATTTTCTTTGTTACACTTTCAGTATCCCGATCCGTACTGACTGACTGGGATTCCATACACACACACACACACACACACACACACACACACACACACACACACACACACACACACACACACACACACACACACACACACACATGCACGTGCAGGTTCAAATGACAAATTCACCACTGTAACAGGTACAAGCAAGCAAAATCTGAGGGTAATGCTACTCAATGCTAGAAGTCTAAACCTCAAAATCCACTCACTCGAGGCACTCCTTAAAATGGAGAACATTGACATCTGTGCAGTGACAGAAACCTGGTTCAAAGCTCCAGAGAGCACCCCTGCATTACCAGGCTATAATTCATACCACACCTTTCTGCCACCAAACCTGGACCGAAACACTAAAGGTGGAGGCGTGTCCATATTCATTAAGGATATCCACACCTCCAAGCTAGTTGCTCTGCATAATGCATCTGAGATTATCCAAGTTCAACTAACTCTGGGCAAAACCGCAATCCAGATTGTAGCTTGCTACAGACACCCCACCATGCCCCAGGATTCCCACTCCTCTTTTCTTAATACACTGGAAAATATTAAGGTACAACCCAACACTCTAATAATGGGTGATTTCAACTACCCTACCATTAACTGGGAAAACTACTCATGTGCCAACTCTTTTGCTCAACGTTTTCTGGAAATCATCAATTCCAATGCTTTGGATCAACTTATCCGCACCCCCAACAGAGGCAGCAATATCTTAGACCTGGTCATCACTAGCATGGGTGACCGGTGTTCCACACCAGAGGTCAGCTCCGCATTGGTCAGATCCGACCACAAGCTAATCACCCTAGACATCCACATCCCGTTTCCACCCCCCATTAGGAAAACAACCGTAAAAAATTTCTCCAAAGCCAACTTCACGCTTCTTAAGACAGAAGTGGCAAACTTCGTGACACCCATGCAGATGGACAATAGAGGTACGACTGCTGAATCCTACACAAATGCATTTATAAGTACTTACACGAGTGCATGGATCATGCTATCCCTAACAGAACCAAGATGCGATCCCCCCAAAAAAGGAAGCCAGTCTGGTGGTCTTCTGCCATAAACAAACTCTACAACAGAAGAAAGAAACTGTTCCAAAAAAAGTGTAAAATCCCACGATTGGAGGAACTCCCTGGTCAGCCTCAGTAAGAAGCTGAGATCCCTCATACAATCCTCCAAAGCTAGTTATGAAAACAAAATTGCCACTCATTCTAAAGACAACCACAAAGCATTCTATAGCTATGTTAAAAATCTCAATGGCAACACTCAGATCTGCTCTGAGTTACAGCACAATGACACTAAATATACAGAACCAACTGATATTGCCATCATCCTGGCAGATAGGTTCAGTGCTAACTTTACCCCCCCTCTCACCCCCTAAAGGGCCCATCTTTATACCGGAAGAATGCAAAGTTCCTGTAATCACGGCTGCACAGGTAAAAACTTCACTCTCCAAAGCCAAGAACACAGCATCCATGGGACCTGACAACATCCCAGGCTGCCTTCTACATGAACTACAGAATGAACTGGCACCCCACCTAAGTACCATGTTCAATCATAGCCTCAACTCAGGCTTTGAGCCCATTGAATGGCGCACCGCAACAGTTATCCCACTTCACAAAAGGGGGGCCACAACAGACCCCGGGAACTACCGCCCCATTAGCCTGACGAGCCTCATCTGCAAGGCCATGGAACGTATCATCATGGAACTCATAAACAAAGACATTGGAGATCTCCAAACCCTGGACCCCTCACAGTTTGGGTTTGTAAAAGGCCGATCATGTCTCCTAAACCTGATAGACTTCTTTGAAGTAGTCACCAAGGCCATGGATGAGGGTAAGGTGGTTCACACAGCCTATCTAGATCTCGCCAAGGCGTTCCACACCATCCCCCACTCTGGAATTATAGATAAATTCACTAAACTAGGTATAAATCCCTATGTCACAAGATGGGTTGCCAACTGGCTTACTGAAAGAACCCACACTGTGAAAGTAGCAGACTCTAAATCAGACTTCAGACCAGTGACAAGTGGAGTAACACAGGATTCAGTCCCGGGTCCTCTCCTGTTTGGTATCTACTTCTCTGAAGTACAGGCTAACACAGAAGGTCTTTAGCTAACTAAATTCGCAGATGACTGCAAACTAGGAGCCATAATTGAAACTCCTAACGATGTGGACATCCTACAAAAGGGCCTCACTGAGACAGATGCCTGGTGTCAAAGATATGGTCTCAAGCTCAATGCCAAAAAGTGCATTGTCATCCCCTTTGGTAAAAATTCTGTACCCATGAACTACCACATAGGCGGTAATCTACTTAACACCGAAAGTGTGATAAGAGACCTTGGGACACAGGTGGACAGTAGTCTCTCCTTTGATAATCACATCGCCAAAGTGGTCAGGAAATCCTTCTACGTGGCACACCTCATCACAAAAGGTTTCTCATCCAGAAAAAAGAGGTCATTGTTCCCCTCTACTCATCACTCATTAGACCCATTATAGAGTACAACGCCCCTTTTGGTATGTACCTCACAAGACATCTACAACAACTGGAAAGGCTGCAAAAATACCTCACAAAGAGGATTACTGGCCTCAAACAGATGCCTTACGCAGACCATCTCAAAAAACTCCAGCTTTATTCCGTCACATATCACCTGCTCAGAGGCGATCTCTGCCTAACATACAAAGCTATGTCAAACCCAGAGCTGCTGGACATGCTCCACTTAAAGAAATCCCAATCCCTCTGAGCTACACGCTCTAGGGACCTAAACCTTGTCACCACAATAAACAGAACATGCTGGAGGGATAGATTCCTGTCCCAGAGACTTCCCATACTCTGGAACAGACTACCTATCTATGTCAAACAGAGCTCCTCATTAGCACTCTTCAAGAAAAATCTTGATGATTGGATGGGTAATAGGAAATTCACCCCGGGGATCGCTTCTGTGGTTCTGCTTGACAGGGGCACAGGAAAATAATTTTCTTGGGTGGTGAAAGCCAGGGTACATTTTTGGCTAGGCTTGTATAGGCCCTAGGGCCAATAGCCTAGTACCTACCTATGAACCTATGCAACATCTCAAAATGAACTGAGTAAATATGCACAAATGTTACTTGTACTCCTTGGGCCTGAGTCATAGATGAAAAGGATCTGTCAGTTCAGTCCATTCACCTAGCTAACAAACAAACAAGTCAGCAAATAAATGCATATATAACGAAGTAGAATTC
Source organism: Protopterus annectens (assembly GCF_019279795.1). Lineage (NCBI taxonomy): Eukaryota > Metazoa > Chordata > Ceratodontiformes > Protopteridae > Protopterus > Protopterus annectens. The sequence continues at coordinate 1,309,842,746 of NC_056747.1, read as the reverse complement.
ATAATGCTAGAAATGTTTTAATATTCACAACAGTATGACTATTAAAGCATAATTCTATGGCAAAGAAATTGTTCATAGGTCCTATATGAGTCATCTTTTAAACAGTCTTTGTAACACCTTAGGTTATCCCAGACTGCATGTATTATCTCCATACCTTCTTGTATTTACTTCACAGTACAAGTAGCAGGCTGCTTTGTCTGCTGTGATCATCTCCATCATGGTTTATTAACTTCTCTTTCCATTGTGTTCTTCTTGCTGATAGTACAAATGTACCTTCCTGCTGTAACTTACTAATGTAATTTACTGTCTTTCTATGTTCAGCATGTCCAAAATATGTTAGGCAAAACACTTGACATAAATAATGACTGTGGATGTTCCTTGGCTTAAAATATTTGATCTGAAGTAGGGAGTTCATTTGTCAGCAACCTGTGGGTCTTGGATCCGATATCGGATCCGAGCCGGCAACTTGTTTCAAGCTAATGGATCCGAGCTCCTAGCTCCTCCCCTCACACATAATCCCCTGCTAACCCTCCATGACCTCAGATCTAGTTTGCCGTGCTTGTGGATAGCTGGATTCCTGTGAGCTCGTCTAGTACTTGGCAGTTGAGTTTATATTTTTCTGTCAACTTTCTTATTTTTTCACAAAAATATTAAGTGTGTAAGTGTTAGGTTCCCTTTAGAGTAAAAATAATTTCTTTTAAGTAGTTTCCCTCCCTTCGCTGGTCGTTAGAGAGTATGTGTTGTGTGTTGTGTTTTGGGGCCTGTGTGTGTGTGTTACATTACTTTTTCTTTAAGTATGGCTGAGGCCCCAAAGCCATTTTTTCTAAATGTACCGAGTGTGGCCATAAGCTCTCCCCGGCTGATGGCCACACTGGTGCGGTGCCTTGGGGTTGAACACCTCACCTCAGGCTGTACCATTTGTGCAGCGTTCAACCCCAGGGCACTGAAAGAGCGGAGGTCGAAGCTGGTCTTGACGGGACTTTTACCCCCGGACTCGGCTCCGGCCTCCGCTGCTCCCGTGGCTCCACCACAGGCTGTGGTTGCTGCCATTCCTGCCCCCTTCCTCCGACCGGGACTCAAACTCCTACTAAAGTGTCGGAGGACAGGGAGGCCAGGAGGGAGAAACGGAGGGAGAAGCACCACAAGCGGCAGGCCGAGACCTCCGTTTCGGCCCCGCCAGCTAAGCGGGCTTCTCCCTCCACTGCTTCTAGGTCTCCTCCTCCTCGGCTCCGATCCCCTTGTTTCTCCCCAGGGCCAGAGGAGGAGGAGGCCCGATCTCCATCGAGGTCATCGAGGTGGCATTCCAGGCCTGCCTCGGTGACCTCTTCGAGATCGACCTTTAGTATGTCCGATGCAGACTTGGACTGGATGATGCGAAGGTTCATCCAGGCCCAGCTGCAGATGGGAGTGCTCTTGCCTCCCCCCCCCCCTTCGGGGGGGAGCTCGACACCTTTTTCCATCCTATTGCTCCTTCTCCGACCCGCTATCCGGGTTCGGAGCCGAGCAGCATTGGAGCCGGGGGTGGGTCGGCGCCGACAGTACTTGGTACTTCGGATCCGACCCTGCCCTCGAGCCTGTCGGATCCGACCTCTCGGAGCCGTGGCCCGAGCTTCGGATCTGAGGGATTCAGTGTGCCTTCTGCTCCGTCCAGGTCGGAGCGCACTGGTCCTTCGGATCCGATGGTCTCGGCGCCGGTTCCGATCCCTTCATCGGATCCAAGTGGGAGCCGACTTTTGGATCCAACAGAGAGTGGTTCCCCCTCGGCTTTCGATGTTGTGGAGAGGGCTCTGTTGAGAACATCCGGACCCCCGGTCCTTGTCTCAGCTCCTCCCTGCACTCCCTCTCTGCTGGGCCAGGCTTCCATCACCCGGCCAAAGGGACAGCCTGCTTCAATGTCCCAGATGGTTCCATTGGAACAGGATGTTGCTGGCGAGGCCTCCTCGGACAGCCCCCCCGAGGAAGTGCCCCGCAAGCATAAGTGCAAGAGGAGGCACGTGGACTCCCCTGAGTCCTTAACTGAGGACACGGACTTGGAGGAAGGGGAAGGCTCCCCAAGATCACCCCCTGAGGATGTCTCCTTTGGAGACATCATGGAGATGCTGAGGATCAGAGGTGGGTGGTCTGCCCCCAAGTCTTCCTCCGACGTGTCCGTGTTTCTGGAGGCATTCGAAGCAGGCCCGTCTACCTCTTGGGTGTCCCCTCCGGCCGACCCCTTGGTGGACCTCATTACCACCAGGGCGTGGAAGGATCCGGACACCGTGGAGCCAATACCAAAATGCCCGGACAGAATACTTAGCCCCCCCTCAGACCGATCGCACTGGAGTAAGGGCCCCCCCGTAGATGCCATGTTGATGGCAGCAGCCACAAAGAGGGAACTGGCTCAGGAGAGCCCCTCAGTCCATCCACCGAGCAAGGAGTCCCGCTCGATGGACCGCTTAGGGAAGCGAGTTTTTAGTTCAGCGACCTTCTCGGTAAGGTCTCTGAACTATATGGCACATGTCATCAGGATGCAGCGGGATCTTATCAAAGAATACGCTGCCTCCCCTCCTGAGTCCATGTCGGCGGATGACAAGCAATTGTACTCCACCCGAATGGCCACTCTGAGATCAATTTCAAATACCTCTATGTGGCTATTGTGGCACGCCACAGAGGGAGCCGCTAGGGCTAGCGGAGCAGGCCTAGTCATGAGATGTCAGGCCTGGCTCCGTCATTGTGACTTTGCGGAGCCTTTTAAAGCGTCTTTTGCGAACGCCCATTTCGATGGTTCTGCCCTATTTGGCAAAACGGTTCGCGAGACACTTGTCCAGAGTGAGAAAGACGGGAAGACGTTGTCTGCCATCGGAGTCCACTTCTCTGCTCCCCAACGGTCCTTTTCGAAGAACCAAAAGGGTCAGAAGAAGATGTGGTTCCGGAAATCGCAACATTCCCAACCTGCTCCGGACAACCAGTCCTTCCATGGCAGAGGAGGACAGGGAGGACGCCGCCCCAGGGGCAGAGGGGCTCTGAGAAACTTTGTGTCCAGAGAACCTTTCTCTGAACGGCCCACGCAGCAGCCCTGAAGGGTTGCCCGGCTGCCTCACTCTGGAGGCAGTCGGGGGGCGCTTCTCAGAGCACCTAGCGGCATGGGAGTCCATCACGACAGACCGCTGGGTGCTTCGCATTATATCCAGAGGGTACAAAATACCATTACTCCATGTCCCCAAATTCAAGAACCTCCCCGATGTACCACCCGATCAGAGGGAGGCCGCAGCCGCAGAAATTCAGCAGCTGCTAAGAAAAAGAGCCATCCAGCCCATCCCCCAAGACCAGCTTGGATTAGGGTTCTACTCCAGGTTCTTTTTGGTGCCAAAAAAGACGGGGGACTTGAGACCGATTCTAGACCTTTCCCGCTTGAACCTGTCAGTAAGCAAAGAAAAATTCCGAATGGTCACTCTTCAATCTGTTCTCCCCCTTCTAAGGGAGAACAATTGGATGTGCTCTATAGACCTCAAGGATGCGTACTACCACATTCTAATGGACAGATGATCCAGGAGGTTCCTCCACTTCCGGCTGGGAGCCAGTCACTACCAGTTCAGGGTCCTTCCCTTTGGCCTCACCACAGCCCCCAGGGTGTTCACCAAGGTATTAGCAGTGATTGCGGCCCACCTGAGACTCCAGGGAATACAGGTCTTTCCGTACCTGGACGACTGGCTCCTGACCCGCCCCAACAAGGCATCTACTTTGCTCAGCCAGAGATTTCTTTCTCCGCCTAGCCCCACAGTTAGGCATCACCATCAATGCCGACAAATCCCTTCTGGCCCCGACACAAGTCATAGAATTCATAGGAGCCAGAATAGACACCAGAGAGCTACGAGCCTTTCTAACTTCCGAGAGAATCCGGAATTTGCAACTCCATGTGCGGGCTATCCTCCAATCAGAGACTTCACCAGCGGAATTGGTCCTGAGGGCACTAGGCTCCATGGCAGCAGCGATTACGCTCCTTCCATGTGCCCGTCTGAACATGCGGGTACTGCAATGGACACTTCTAGTGCAATGGTCCTTTCTATCCCTTCCTCTTCACCACCCCATTGCTATCAGCAAGGCTTGCAGGAGGGCTCTATTATGGCGGCTCCAAGCTTTGGACCTCCATACGGGCCGTCCCTTCTGCACCTCTCCCCCTCTCGCCACGGTGACCACGGACGCCTCCCACCTCAGGTGGGAGGGGTGCATTATTCAGGCAGGACAGTCCAAGGCACGTGGAACGACACAGAGACCTCCCGGCATATCAACGTTCTGGAGATGAAAGCGGTGCTGTTCGCGTTGCAAGCACTTCAGAATCTCCTCCCCATAGGAATGATTGCAATTCAGTCGGACAACAAGTCGGTTGTCTGGTACATCAACAAACAGGGGGGAACCAGATCTTACCCTCTATGCCGCGAAGCCATGAGAGTGTGGGAATGGGCGATCTCCACCAACCGCTTTCTGATTGCAACGCACATTCCGGGATGGACCAACATCCTAGCGGACAAACTCAGTCACACCCTTCTTACCCCGTACGAGTGGTCTCTCAATCCACTAGTAGCGAAGCAGATATTCGCAATATGGGGGCAACCCTGCTGCGATCTTTTTGCGTCTCCCTGAAACACCAAATGCGGCAATTTCTTTGCTCTGATTCCCCCTCCAGGGGAAACTCCAAGAGATGCTCTGGTGCATGCTTGGCCACCCGGTCTACTTTATGCCTATCCTCCTCTACCCCTGATGCTGCAACTCTTATAGAAAGCCTCACGGTTGGGGAGCAGGATGATCCTCATTGCCCCATTCTGGCCTCGGCAAATTTGGTTCTCTTACCTGTGGTCTCACCTAGTGAATCCTCCTTGGATTCTGGATCCCAGTCCGGATCTAATCTCCCATCCATCGAACTTACCAACCCCAAACCTGGAAAATCTGAAACTGGCAGCTTGGTTGCTCCAGTTCCACTCCTAGTTAGGACTCCCGGTATCTCTTCACCAGTCAAAGCCATCCTTGTGGCAGAGCATAAGCCCTCCACCAGGAAAGTGTACCGCAGTAAATGGAAACGTTTCTCCATCTGGGCGGAGCATCATGATTTAGATCCCTTTACGGCTCCTCTTTTGTCCATATTAGACTTCCTAACCGAACTTTTTCAGGAAGGCGCTAGTTGTTCAACTGTCAAAGTGCAATTGGCAGCCATCTCACATTACCATGTGGGACATGATACAGGGCCTTTGATGTCGGCCAAGTTATGTAAAACCTTTCTCAAGGGCACCTTCTTGCTTAGACCCCTATAAAAGAAGCCGTACCACCGTGGGATCTTTCACTAGTTCTTCAAGCCTTGACTGCTCCACCTTTTGAACCCGCTGCTTCAGTAGATCTCAAATTCTTGTCCTGTAAAACAGCATTCCTTGTAGCCATCACTTCAGCAAAAAGAGTTTCGGAGCTTCAAGCTCTTTCTGTGAAGCCTCCTTATTTGATCTTTCACCCAGACAGAGTGTACCTCAGGATCAATCCCTCTTTTCTTCCCAAGATAGCATCAGAAACCAACATAAATCAATCCATAAATTTACTGGTTTTCTTCCCTAAATATCAGAATAAAGGAGAGTACAAGCTGCACTCATTAGATGTTCATAGGCAGCTTCGCTTTTATACTCATAGAACAGCTGGTCATAGACAATCCGACCAGCTGTTCGTTTCCTTTGCCAAATTTAATTTGGGGAAAGCAATATCAAAAGTATCTCTATCACGCTGGATTTCTCAATGTATCCTATTGGCGTACCAAGCCTCTGGGAGACCCGCACCGGAAGGAGTTCGCGCACATTCCACTCGTTCCATCTCTACTTCTGCGGCCTTCAAGTCTAGAGTTCCATTGGATGATATTTGTTCGGCAGCCACTTGGGCTTCATCTCATACCTTTATTAACCACTACAAACTGGACGTGATTTCTAGAGGGAGAGCATCCTTTGGCTCTGCGGTGCTTCGCAATATCCTTCCATGATAGTACAAATGTACCTTCCTGCTGTAACTTACTAATGTAATTTACTGTCTTTCTATGTTCAGCATGCCCAAAATATGTTAGGCAAAACACTTGACATAAATCATGACTGTGGATGTTCCTTGGCTTAAAATATTTGTTTGTTGTACATTCTATTTCTTTTTCTTTTTTAATAAGTGTATATCTCCCATTGATCCAAGTGGGCTGTTTTTAAATTAGACCCAGAGGAAAGTTCTATATTACAAATCAATTGTACACAGAATTATACAATAATGTGGCAATTTAAATTCAAATTCAGACTGATGTGTTTTTCCAAAATGCCATAAATAGATGAAATAAAATAGTATTTCATAAAAATAAAGCATAACACTTAAATTCTTTTGGCATTGCACTTCAGCTTATATAAAATAATCCTGGAGCAGAAAAAAATGAGGGTGTCCATATGTAATTTGCTGCTTTCCTGTGAAAAATCAGATATGGAAAATCAGTATGCAGGGCTTGTTAGTTCAGAAATTTGTCTGGTTCAAGTGATTGCACCCAGAAAAGTAGTTTTTTTCATGATAAAATCTTTCCCATGAATTCATTAAAGTGCCTGTAATGGCTCCCAATAGAAAGGCCGTTCTACAACAATTTGCCTATTTGTGATTCAGAAACATGTTTGCTACAACAAGGTAAGACTTCAATATTTGCTAATTTGAATGTTTCTTGAATCACAGTTACGACCACAACATGCACATCATTACTGATCTGCACATTGTACTAGTAATCTGCTGCTCCTCTGGACAGCGCCATTCTCCCCTGCTACTCACTCACTCACACACATGCAAGTACACAAACACTCATTCCACAGCGTGGTCCACAGTCCCTGTATTTGTTCGTACCCTATCTGCCCTCCCATGGTTCTCCTCACCCTATAATATTTGGAGTTCCACTACTGCACTAATATATTAGGGCCTTTTGTCCAATGTATCCCCCCGCCCTCTGATCCCTGTACTGACATTGGTGACAGTAGAGTACTTTCCTCCAAGAGTCATCCCTCTTGTCCAGTGGTTACCCCCACCCTTCAATTCCCATTATGCTATTATTGTCATTATGACACATCTCTTTATCCCTTTTGGCCATGCTCAATACTGTGATGTGCTAGGGATGGCCATGTTGGTTTACAAGGTCAAGCAATTTCTTGAATCACTCAGCCATATACATGCCTTCCTGTAAGAGGTTCCAAGAAGAAAGCACAAAGCTAATTAGCATATGTGTCCACCCCCAAATGCCTCATTGGCATGCAGCATAGCTGCAGGGACAGCCCTTCATGGTGCTGCATGTCGTTATGTTTGGGGACCTTTCAGCCCCATTTAAGGGCAGATGCTGAATCAGGGAAAGACCATGTACATGCTGTGGCACCTTTATGAATTCGGCCCTTTAACTCTGTGAGTGAGGTTGGCTCAAAGGAAGGCAAAGTTAGTTTCTCCAATACAGATTTCAAATACGAGGTAGAAAGTTCTAATAATAAATGTGCCTCTGTAAAGGTTTTGCATATCTTCAACACAAGTAAATATTTGTTATGGAGACTATGGCGGAAACTTGTTATTGTCAAAAAAATGAAATTTGATGGAGAAAGAACTCCACTAGCTTTAAAAATTTCAGGTAAATAGTGTAGCACTGAAGGAGCAGGAGACTGAAAATGGACTAACCCCTGGTAGTAGACCATGATTAAAATTTAAACCACTTTCCTTTATACATTTTCCTTATATCGGACTTTAAGGAAGATGTAATATTTGGACAATCCTGGAAGACTAAGCAGTATCCCAGTCCATCGTTGGAAGTGGGGAATGCAGACGCTTAGTTTGTTGGAATAAAAGTCTGGGTGAGGCCTCATGGATGGATTACTCACGGCTCTGGTGGGTCAGAGATGTAGAGGCTTCTACAGAAGATGAGGCCAGAAGAGGGGGGGAACAAAGCTTGATCAAGGCCAGAAAGGAACTATGGAAATGATTATAGACTTGGCCTTCATTTTCTGCATGAACTTGGAAATGAGTGGAAATTGGGGAGAGGGGTAAAGGAATTCTGTGGAACAATTTAAATTAGAACATTCTTAGGTGATGAACCCAAGATGGAGATGAGAGAAAAACAAGTCACTGCATTTGGAGTTGGTTGGGGTGCAACAAGGTGACAGCAAGGCTTCTCCAGTGATGAAAAATTCTCTGTACTGAAGACAGTGTTAGGGACCACTCATGAGGCATCAGAAGACAGCAAATGACCATGTCCAACAGAGAGTTGGGTTGACCTGAGATGTGGGTTGCTCTCAGAAAATCCTTTGGCAACATAGCCTATTCCAATACTGTCATTGCTACTGTACAAAGTGAAAGGTTCAGATTCTCCCTGCTTGTTTACTTAACAGACAGCTTCCATTCTGTCCACTTGACTGAGATGAGCACCTTATGAAAGAGAAGATGGAAAGGTTTGCAGCATTGGCACTGTACCCCCTTGGAGAATTTCACCCTAACAATTACCCCCAGCCCAGAGCAGAAGGATCAATGATAATAGTGTTGGTGACATTGAGGATGGAGAGATGTAAAGAACATCGCAGACAGAGGTTGGGTATCTGCAGCCACCAGTACCCACCTTACTAATCCATACTAACCCTAATGTAGTACCTTTCCTAACCCTAATGTAGTACCCTTCCTGTAATAATACCACTGTTCAGACAAATGTGTTCCAAACAGAGTGGTAAGATTTTGTTATAAGATCCCTAAAGTAATTTTGTTTTCCTTTTACAATCTTTGTGCCTTTTGTTGTGTTGAGTTTTCTGTAAATGTGCCTTTTTATATGCCAACATCAATATTTTGTCATTCCGTGTTTGCGCATTTTGACAATTTACCATAAATGTACACATAGATATATATGTGTGTGCATGTGTGTGTGTGTGTGTGTGTGTGTGTGTGTGTGTGTGTGTGTGTGTGTGTGTGTGTGTGTGTGTGTGTGTGTGTGTACTTGTACGCTTATGTGAGCAATAATGCCAAAAAGGAAGAAGATGCCACAGGGGGAATGCCCTTTGTATTTGCTTTAGTTTAGTGGTGTCCGATGCATGGTGCTTTAATTTTCCCAGGTCATTTGTGTGTAATTTCAGTATTTGAGAAAATAAAATAGTCAATTACATTTTGTGCACTATTGATAAACATTGTTCACAATATAGTAGTGTTGTAGCACAGTGGAATGGTACTATTCATAAACCTTGTGCACCGTGGAGTAATGCTAGTATGCCACGGGAATGGCACAATTCAAAAGCACCATGCCCCATGGAGTAATGCTGGGATGCCATGGGAATGGCACAATTCATAAACACCATGCCCCATGGAGTACTGCTGGGATGCCACGGGAATGACACAATCCATAAACACCGTGCCCCATGGAGTAATGCTGGGATGCCACGGGAATGGCACAATTTATAAACACCATGCTCCATGGAGTAATGCTGAGATGCCATGGGAATGGCACAATTCATAAACAGTGTGCCCCATGGAGTAGTGCTGGGATGCCATGAGAATGGCACAATTCGTAAACACCATGCCCCACGTAGTAGTGCTGGTATGCCATGGAAGTGGCACTTTTCATAAACACTATGTACCATGGAGTAGCGCTGGGATGCCATGGAAGTGGCACTGTTCATAATCACTGTGCACCATGGAGTAGTGCTGGGATGCCATGGGAGTGGCAGTCTTCCTAAACACTGTGCAGCATGGAGTAGTGCTGGGATGCCATGGGAATGGCACAATTCATAAACAGTGTGCCCCATGGAGTAGTGATGGGATGCCAGGAGAATGGCACAATTCATAAACACCATGCCCCATGGAGTAGTGCTGGGATGCCATGGAAGTGGTACTGTTCATAAACACTGTGCAGCATGGAGTAGTGCTGGGATGCCATGGGAATGGCACAATTCATAAACAGTGTGCCCCATGGAGTAGTGCTGTGATGCCAGGGGAATGGCACAGTTCATAAACAGTGTGCCCTGTGGAGTAGTGCTGGGATGCCAGGGGAATGGCACAGTTCATTAACAGCGTGCCCCATGGAGCAGTGCTGGGATGCCAGGGGAGTGGAACAATTCATAAACACCATGCCCCATGGAGTAATGCTGGGATGCCATGGAATGGCACTCTTTACATGGAGTAGTGCTGGAATACACTGTGCCGCATGGACTATTCATCAACTCTGTACACCTTGGAGTAGTGCTTGTACAACTTGAAATCCTGACTTGATTGACAGAAAAAGGAACATAATTGGTAAGATTATTGCAGTTTTTTCCCTAGTGTGTTGCTAAATTACAGAGTACATATGTAAAAAACCTGCATGTTCATATGTGATTCATCAACACACCCCATCTGTGTACAGGCTTATCCCAGAGGGTAATGCTTTGGACTTTAATCATGCACATTCAGATAGCAGCTACTTGATAAAGTATATTATACCTTTTACTAAGATGCTGTTCTTGACTGTGCCATGGGCAGTTGTCATTCTACTTAGTTTTCCCACACCAATTATGCTAAGCACACCTGTACACCACTCATAGAAGCCAAATGGCTTCTGTATACTGTTCTTCACTGCATTAATCCATGTCTGTGAATCAGGACAGCAGTATGGTAAACATAGTACAAGGATTACATTTATGAAGCTGTACCCTTTGTTTCTGAATACCCCAGCCTATTTCTGTATACAGTCTACTAGTAATATTAATATAGAGTCTTCTTTTAGTGAAGCTGTAAATGTTAAGAGGGACTGATTAAAATAGTCAAAGGCAGATGAGAGAAGTCTGTGTGTGTGTGTGTGTGTGTGTGTGTGTGTGTGTGTGTGTGTGTGTGTGTGTGTGTGTGTGTGTGCACTTGTGCACATCTGCTCACATGTGCATGTGTGCATATGCGGCCCTTGTAGTGGTTAATGTCTAACAGTATTATCTGTGAATGTCTGAAGGAGCTGACATCATATTTAAAGCTAGCTTCCTCAATTGCTGTGCCTTCACTGCCCACATTTCTGTACCATAAAGAAGTGCTGTTAATATGACTAGTTTATAGGTGAATTTTAGGCTAACTGCCCTGAAGGGCCATTTTAAGCCTAGCCAGTAAACTCAAGTCAGAATCCACCCCTGTACCTTGTGTCTAAGAGGTGAAGACCTTAACCATTATGTTAAAACCATCCCTTTACTGACCTCACCAACCTGTTTTGTACACATTATGCATCAGGTTCTTTGGCATTCTTCTGTCACTCACTATGCCCAACACTCTGTACCACTAGGCTGCTGCCCCTCTGTGTCCTCATTAAGGCTTCTCTTCTCCTTAAGCACTCCTCCCAGATAGCTGAAGCTGTTAACCTGTTCCTCTGTTTTCCCTTCTATCTCAATTTTCTGCTTTGTCTAATTCCCTCATTTGCTGCCATGGCAGTCTCTTGTTAGTTCTCTGTTTCATCCCATGTGCATTCAGTTTTGCATTCCATTCTCCTATCCTTTGCTGACATTCTTGCTCAGAGTATCCCTGTAATGACACACTGTCTGCATACAGTAGTTTTGTTGATCTGTCTCCTGTGACCTGTTTGTTAATGTAGTCCATCACCATTATGAACAGCAGTAGGCTCAGAGCTGAACCCTGATGCACACCCACTCCCACTGGGAACCCCTTTGTGAGTCCAAACACTGTTCGTAATTGTATCATTGGTTCCTTGTACATAGCTTGCACTAATTCGGCCAGTGTTTCCATTTCAGAGCATATAAGGGCTGCCCAAATCAGCTTTCTTGGGACCTTGTCATATGCTTTCTCCAAGTCTAGGAATGCCCAGTTTGATTATTTCCTCATCTCTAGCTTCTTCCCCATGATCTGTCCCTCTGCAAGCAGCTGGTTGATTGTGCTCAATTCCCATCTAACTTACTACTAATTTGCATATGTCAGTCACCCTGTCCAGCACCTTCATGCAGTGTGAAAGGAGTTTGATACATCAGTGCTGCCCACGATTGCGAATGTCCCCTTTGTTCTGGTATAATGGCACTTGAATGCTTATTCTCCTGTCATGTGGAATTGTGGGATATGCGTTTCTCTCCATACTGCTATGAGTACCATCTGGAGCCAGTTCTTCCCCGAGTCAACCAACATCTTGATTATATCTGCTGTGACTCATCCGAGCCTGCTGCTTTCCCCCACTCATTCTCCTTACTGTTCTTCTTACTTCTTTTAGGGTGGGCTCTTTTCCCTCTTTCAACATAGGCTGTGTCTGGGGCAGTACAGCTTCTGTGGGGTTTTCTTCATTCAGAAACTGCTGGAAGTACTTCTTCCATCTGTCGTCGGTCTTCTGCGGACTGGAGAGCAGGTTATTGCTGGCATTCCTTATGAACTGTGTCTGGCTATTGTCTTCTTCATCTTTCTGTCTTTGCCTTGCAGTCTGATGGATTACTCTGAAAGCAAACCCAGAAATGTATTTAGTTTTACAGATGGGGAGGGGTCAGGAGCCATACTGCACAGAAGTTATGTGATGCAAGTGTTTCTGTTGTTCCGTTGTATGAGTAAGACCTTCTACCTTTCATCGATCTCAGCTTCCTTCTCTCCATAGCTCATTGCCCTCACACAATATGACTATACAAACCATTCATACCCTTTATTCATTTCTATAGTTCTTGTCCACTTAGACTTTTTTATGAATAACTAAACCACCTTAATTATAGAAATTAATTTTAAATCATTTTAGCTGCACAGTGTAGTTAGCTAAAATCTGTCTTCATTATGGAAATCAAGCAAATACTATTCAATGGAAAAAGCATCTTTTTATTTTAATAAACTTTTTAAAACTAGAGAGTTGCAATGTTCAGGCATTTTTATTGTATATATATATATATATTTTATGTATGTTAGACTGTCTTGTTTTAAATGCAATAGGATACATGTTGTTTATAATTTTGGGGTGACATAGTGGTACAAGAGTTAACATGCTAGACTCACATAGCTTGGTTATCCAGTTCATTTCCTTGCCTGAGTGCTGTATGGATTTTGTATGCCTTCCTTGTGTCCATGAATTTCCCTGAATAGTTCAGTCTCTTCCTACTTCCTAAAGACATTCCATAGTGAATTAGTAATATTCCATATTATCTGGAAGTCTACTTATAGAGAATATGTGTGCATGTGTGTGTGTGTGTGTGTGTGTGTGTGTGTATATGCACGTGTGCGCCTTTCTGTCTGTCTGTTTGCCTCTATCCTAAAATGGACTGGAGGCCTATGGTTGGGTCCTCTGCCTCGCATACAATATATGTGGAGATAGGTTTTGTCTCCCCAGGTCACTTGTTTTTATCAAAAAAAAAAAAACTTTATTCCTTTGAATCATGGCAGAAAATAATGGATCTATGTCAATCTACCCATGAATTTACTGGGGTATCTGGGTAGGCTTAAAATGTTCCATAAGGGCAGTTAGCTTAGTACTAATATGAACCTATGAACCTGTAAGATAGCAGTTCAGAAAGTCCATCATTCTCTACCTCATTTACGATTATTACTGTTGGCTGCTTGCTACTTATTCGTATATTTACATTTGTTTCACTGAAGCCTCATAGAGAGAATTTGCAAATGTATTAAGCACACAGTTAAACATAATTAGTTATATGTGTAAGACAGTCATTATTATTTACATAGCTGACCATAAGCTTTAGCTAAGCTAATAAAAAAAAGTAATGTCTTTTGGCTTTTCCCATTTAGGGGTTGCCACAGCGGAACTCCAGTCCTCTAATGATTGGCAGTGGATTTTTATGGTGCCGATTTGCCAGCCCGACGCCCAACCTTCAAAGAAGGCATACCCATTCACGCACGCACCTACCTGCATGTCTTTAAACGTCACTCGACCGTGGGGAGGACATGCAGACTCCGCACAGGAGGCGCTCCAGACGAGAATAGAACGGGAGAAACTCTTGCTGTGAGGCGGCAACACTAACCGCTGGACCACCACAGCCTTCTTTAGCTAAGCTAATACAGTTCACATTTATTTACTATCAGACAAATCATTGACAGGAAATGCACAAATTTAATACAAATGTAGTTATTTAGAAGTAACACTATTGTTGATAAGCAAAAAAAAAATGAAAAAGATGTCTGCATAGTAAATTCAGACAAAAACTGATGTTTGATAAAAATGCAGTAAAATTAAAATAAAGAATGTTCATTATATAAATGTCCATTCTGTTTGAATACACAAGGCAAGAAATCTGGAAGTGCTGTTTAAAACTGATGATGCATTTCCCTTCAATACATAAATAGTTTTAAGGATAATATTTAAACTTATCTGTGGATGCTTTTGTTATTTTTGTTGTGTGTTGTACTAATCTGTATTTCTGAATAAAAATATATACGCCATTCTGTGTAGTCTGAGGGCTTTCTGAGAGAAGGAGGTTTTGGAATCAATTGGAAAGAGAAGCTGGTTCAAGCTGAAATGCTTTTAACTTATAATACATTTTGTTCTGATGAAACATTGGTACAATTAGTACAGGCAAACAATGCTTGTAGACTCCTGTTTGGAAAAAATAATTGTAGTGGCAGACCACTGGAGAAAATGACAGTGTGCTATTCACTGATAGGTTGATACAGCAAGAGGTTTCCATGGCAACATGTTAAGGTTGGTCAACTGCTTTTGCTTTTGTTTCAGTATATTTGCTCGTATACTGTTTTATAATGCATAATTCATCATAAGCAAATGCCCTTTTCCTCCCTAGGATACTTTCTAAGGTAAGATGGCCCTCTGTAACATCTGCACTGTCAGAACACTTTTGCTTTTCTCGGTGCCAGTAGTATTTTATACATGTGTAGCTAAACATATGTTGTGTTACACTACGGATACTGAGATTTTTACTCATCATATGCGTACTGATGTTAGGACAGCACTATAGATCTGAGGTCACAGGGCAAGAATCAACTTACACTTTACCAAGAACTTTATGTAAGTTACCATGCGGAAACGACAGCTGAATTATTGAGAGCTTTCCTTATAACGTTCAAGACATTATAAATCCTGAAATCATTTGTACTGTTTATCTGTGTTAGCTGTGCATAATTAAACAAGGGCATTCTGTTACAGTAAATGGAAGAACAAACCCAGACTGTGCATATGCTTTGCTGCATGCAGCCTAGTAGCAGTGTCCAGTTCATTGTCTGGCATTTCTCCCATGCTTATGTCTCTTACTGACTCATTTGCCCCCTCCACACATATGACAGAATCAGTGCACCAAGGAGTTCTGCCGTTATACCTTAGGGTTGGCAGCATTTTCTTTGAAAATGCTTATATATCACATTTTCCTATCCTGCCACATATGGGTATACATAACCAAGTCTGTAGGCAGTTTAAGGTGCAAACTCCTCTTTCCCCGTACTTCTCCAAGAACCTGCTGCATTTCTTCCGGTCCTTAGCAGGGGTGCTGTATCAGCAGACATGAAGATTACAGTCTCTCACTTACAGTGGAAGGAAGCTGACCAAGTCTGCTAAATTCTCTCTCTCTCACCGAACGTCCTCTGCCCACTGACTTAATTCTGGTAATCAGCATTACAGGTAAAAACTATGTTACCAATATAGCAGCATAATGTAGACATAAAGGCCCCCAAACATCCTTAAAAAAGGATTCCTTTAGCCTTTTTTAATATACTAACCAGTACCAGTGGTTGCAGTCACTTACTGTGACCTCATAAAAGGGCTTTTCTTATTAGTGGCTGCAGTGTTAATGCATTCAGTGCAGCAAAACAACAACTTTATGTCACTGCTGCAACACTGCAAGGCCATTATATAATGCAGTATAGTGATCTGAGTAGCATTCATTCATCTACCATATATAGGTTATTAAGCTTTGTGAACTTAGAAGAGACCAACAATTTATGTATGCATAGAGGTCTCAAGCCATAGACACTACATGACGTTTTGAAAGAAAATATGAAAAACAAAACAAAAAAATACCAGCACTGTTTGTCCAGTGTGGTGAAGACGTAAGCAGAAAACACAATAAGTTAACACAAGAAGTTAATTCATGTTCAGAGAAATCTTAAGAAACATACTATGTCAGTAAACATCTTGTGACATGAGGTGTGACTAAAAATAATGACAGCTATATGACAGTCTCTAGTGTCTGGTTTGGAAATGAATACAATATGGGTTTCTACCAGGTACAGAGGTTCACATAAAGTAAGACAAGGAACTGGTATATAGATCAAATACAATAATTAAGCCCTTTGCAGCAGAACTAAGGTAATGCATTAGCAGACATTATAGGTAGTTGGCATCACGTAATACGCAATAAAATGTAGTTGACAGAAAGCTAAAGTCTGTATGTATTTCTGCATAGTAAGTAGCAATATAGTTTTAGTGGAGATGTAACCTGCATATTGGTGAAAAATAAGATCATGTTGATCACCTTAACATATTAAGTTATGATAGGGTAAAAGGAAAAGTGTATTACTACATCTGGATATGTTATGTTATATGGTATGGTGCAGTGTGGTATAGTATGATTTAGCATAGTATGGGATGGTACAACATGGGATAGGATAGTTTAGTGTAGTATGATGTAACATAGTATTGTATGGTATGGTATGATGTGGAATGTTATGGTATGGTATGGTATGGTATGGAATGGTATGGAGTGTTATGGTATGGTATGGAGTAGTATGGTATGGTATGGTATTGTGTGGAATGTTATGGTGTGGTATGGTATGGTATGGAATGGTATTGAGTGTTATGATATGGTATGGAATGTTATGGTGTGGAATGGTATGGTATGGAATGTTATGGTATGGTATGGTAGGGCATGGTATGGAATGTTATGATATGGTATGATATGGCACAAGATAGGATGAGTTTGGACAACATGGTATGGTATGACACAGAATTGTATGGTATGCAATGGTACAAGATGGGATGGTTTGTAAGGTATACTGTGGCATGGCATGACAAAGAATAGTGTGGTACACTATGGTACAATATAGTATGGTATGGAGTGATGTGATATGGTATGGTGTATTGTGGTATGATGTGATATGATATGGTATGGTATGATGTGACAGGGAATGGTATGATGTCTTATGGTATGGTATGGTGTGTTATGGTGTGATATGTTATGGTATGGTATAATACCATTCAGTATAGTACTAAGTGGCGTGGTATGTTACGGTATGGTACAAAATGGGATGAGTTTGATATTGTATGACACAGAATAGCATGGTATATGATGGTTCATTGTGGGATTGGGTGGAGTATTTAGTGAGATATTATTTGGCATAGCACAATATGGTATGATATGGTATGGTATAATATGGCAGTTTATGGCATGGGGCAGGATGGTATGGAGGGCGGTAAGCTGGAATGGGATTGGATGGTAGGGTAGAGTAGAATATCATAAGTGCAGTATGATGTGTTATGTTTTACTGTGGAGATAACTTATCCAGAGATAAAACAAGAGCTGTTTAATCCAGCTGGCAGAGAGTGCATTCAGAAACCCAGAGGAAAGGTTCACTGTTAAATCAAAATCTACTTTTATTGTATGCAGTTATTAAATTTGATAAAATTTGAAATGAAATAAGTTTTCCGATGCATACATGTCAGAAATATTTAGCTTATTTGATAATTGCACAAAAAATGAGAATAATAGGTATAACCTACAATAAATTAAAAATATTCAGTAAATGATGTACCTTCTTGCTCTAAATAACATGTCAGCCCTCCTTCAAAAGAAAGTGCTTCTTTCAAAAGTAAGATTTACTGTAGTCAACAAAAACAGTGAACATTTCTTATACATGGAAGGGGGATATACAGGGGAAGGAACTCATAGTAAACAGAAACATGCCTGTGTCTACAAATGAGTATTGTTAGACCAAAAGAAATACTGCGGAAACTATAAATATAAACAACTTCCAATCCCAGGATAACACTTCCATTTCTGATAGCATTCCTCATTGACCAGTATTATAAATTAAAAAGTTTATATTTATGGGATGGGAGGGGCCAAGAAAGATAAAACTACATATTCTGCAGTTTGCTTTCTGAATTTTACCAATCAATTTGTTTAGAAAGGTGGAAATACCTTTTGATGCTGGATGTGGTCCCACATACAAGACAATGATTCTCCGAATGGGGGCTAATGTGACATATGGAACACACTGGCTAATAGGTTTAACATGGAAGCTTATAGCAGGGGTAAAATGTGTGTTTTATAGATATTTCTTTTTCTACGCTGAACCATACTGTTTAACAATTTATAGATTGAACAGTTGTTGTTATTGTGTCTTTCGGCTTTTCCTGGTTAGGGGTCGCCACAGCGGAACTCCGGTCCGCTAATGATTGCCAGTAGATTTTCACGTACCGAGTTGCCGGCTCTGACGCACAACCTTCAACAAAGGTACGCCCCATTCACGCATGTCTCCACACAGAAGACGCTCTAGCTGAGAATCGAACACGACAACATCTTACTGTGAAGCGACAACGCTACCGCAGCATTACTGCTCAATATTATCTGTACTGCATTTTTGCAGAATAATCTTAATACTAAGCATCTAGCAGAGACTTGCAATATGGGCTATGGGTTTCTGTGAAGCAAATGAAGCAAAAGTGGAAATGATCTTCTGAAATGGGGTACCATTGGGAGATGCAGGTGATGGTTTTCCCAAATGACCATGAATGGGAACCAGCAGGATCAGTGAGAAGGGACAGTCATAAATAAAATAACATATTTATAATCTTTAATTATAACCTAATAATTGTAAGAAAGTGTAATAATAACATAATCACAATGATTTCAAAATAATAATTTTTTGCTCTGGTTCCCATCTGACCATCAAGTATCTTCCACAGGCATTCACTTGGCTTATTCACTCTCCCTGTGGCAAGGGTCAAGCAAACCAGGAGAGGTGCCATTATCTGTGGAGCAACCAGGGTTTTCTCTTTATGGCCCCAACACTTTGTGCATGTCTAGTGAGGGTTTCCCCTGCCAGACATGCAGTAGATGTAGTATCAGATGGTCACTCACTTTTGTGAGTGGCATATACTCACGGATGGCATCCACCTCCTAGAACGATCGCTGGTCTCCATTATGAAATTGATACACTTTTTTGACACAAACATGGACCCCACCCCTTCTGTTAGAGGTGAGTGGGCCCAAACCCTTCACTCCTCTCCCTGTGTAGCCAACTCTAGCAGATACCTGAGCCAGTAGTCAAACTTGCATTGCTGGGCTGGTAGTCAGAGGTCTATACCTGTATACAAACGGAGCTGTCATTGATCTCAGAATAATCTTAATGATTTAATTTGGGATTTCTGTGGATTTCCATCTTTAGTTATAACGTTTTATGTGTTCCCAATAACAGTGCAGTTAGGAGCTCTGCTGAAGGTTTAACTCAACCTCTGTGACAGTGGTGGTATAAAAGGAACAGCTCATGAATGATCTCTACTCTGCATGACTGAAGGGTTGATGACAGGGATTCATAAGGTTGGAAAAATAGTTGCAGATTTGGGCCAGACCTATAAATGTGGTGCCAAGTCTGAGTCTATGGTACAGAATGATGAAGCCTTGACTAAGATCACGAAGATGAGGGGGGTTCAGTTAGTGGCCCTGGCAATGATGGAGCCAGGCAGGGAGAAAGGAGGAGTGAAGGGATGTGGCCTGCTCACTATACCCCAGGGTAGTGTCACACGCACACAGGGGCACACTAGGTTTTGCAATTTCAATAATGGAGACCACCACTTATGCTTCAGGGGGAGCTGCTTATAGGGAACACTCCTTGCATGGAAGGAATGCCAGGTATGCATGCAGGCACTACTAGGGTTTAAAGCATGAAGTTCTTGAACAAACCCTGATAGCTGTCTGAAACTTAATCCCTCCTGATCGACCTTCACCCTGGTGGTGGGGAAAGAATGGAATGATCCACTGGAAGGAGGCTAATAATCAATAGATAGAGGGGACAAGAGCAAAAGAAAATGTGAAGTCAAGCCTCTTCACTCCTTTACGTGTGTTTCCAGATTTGATGGTATTTTTTGAGAACATCTTGGATGTTTTACAAGAGGTGAACAAATACTTATCAATGCGCTGCTGACCAGAATAAATAAATAAGTAAATCTTAAACATTTAGTACAAAGAATGGGTCTAGATTATTTCTTTCTTTCTTCTGCTCAAGGGATAGGGTGAATTACAGCATAGTATTCCAGAATGTTCATTGCAATTGCAACATGATTATTTGGGACTATCTGGACAGTGGTGTGAAGGCCAAGAGCTTGACATTTTGCATTTGGATGAAATGTGTGTTGAGTGATGTCACTGCAGTCAGAGTTTTACCCTTGCACAAAGCTAGAGCAACCTAAGAGTTATTTAAGTTTGGGAGGTTTATGCTATGAAGCCTCTGCATTGGGTGGAAGGCTTGTTGTCCAAAGAAAATGTGTTTTTGAAAGTCATATAAATTACATTTTAGTGATATTCATTTTTTATTTGATGCTTTATTTCTTTTTTAGCTGGTAAGTGATCTGGACCCTGGACCTTTTACAGCCACTACCCGAGTACAACGACTGTATGACTGGGAATTAGGTTGTCAGTCAGCACTGAAAAGGAAAGGAAAAAAGAAAACGTCGCTGTTCAAACATTGGCACTGATTCTGCAACTCTTCAATTGACTGGACATTGTTTAGTTCATTATTTTGTTGTTTGTTTGTATTTTGTACTGGGACTGATCCATGTTGGTCCCTTTTAACCATGATCTGACCAGTCATCAGTAAATGCACATAGTAATGCACTGCCCCTTCTGTCTGTGGTGAAACGGCTCTTTCTGTTTGAATATTATCTAAAACAGTACTGGTGTCCCAATTTACACACACACACACACACACACACACACACACACACACACACACACACACACACACACACACACATTTATTGCATTTGTGAGTGTGTCTACAAACACATCCTTCCACAACCTCTTTTTCCCAGTTTTGCACATGCGGTTCAGGTGTCACTTCAACAGTGATAATCATCTAGAGTTAAGGTTCACACAGCTGGTTGGCTAGCCCTGCCATGGTTATTCGTTCGTACCACTCACGCTCATCTATGGCCAATTGACCTACTGCATGTTTTTGAAATGTGGGAGGAAATTGGAGCACATGCACGCAAACACAGGGATGGCATGCATTTTTCACATGGAAGGCACCCCAGTTGAGAATCAAACCAGAGAACCTCTTCCTGTGAGGTAACAGTGCTATCCACTGCACCATTGTGCCACCCAATGTTCTCAGCCTTGCTTCCTTAATGAACCAGGTGGGTAAAAATAACTCTTAAAATGCTGAATCCTAAGGACTGGCACCACTTTTTCTACTTTAAAATCCAAATCTGTCAGTAGTTGTAGTGACATTGGTTCATCAAGTAGTGGGCTTCGTAATTTCATGAAATGCTTTACTGAATGACAAAATGCCTTTGATTTAGCTGAAGCCAGCAGGTGGGTATTCTTTCACCTAAAACAGACGTCATAATTGGTGTTAGGCACCCACAATACCCATGCCAGTGGGTGGCCCCCAATCATCCTTGACTGGATGGGGATCTTGCAAAAACTACCACCGGTTGGGGGAAAATGAGGAGAAAAAATATTCATTCTCCAATTGCACACTTTATCCAAAACAGGGTTGTGATAATGACTCTGTTAGGATAAAGCCAGTAATCAGTGGATGAACAGGAGTAAGGTAAGTACTAGAGATCAGCAGGTCAAAGAAATTATCTCAGTGCTTACGTGGGATTTTAAGAGGAGCAGATGTTCTTGATCTCCAGGGTGGTTGTCTCTTTCATGGATTTTTATAAATACTGGCAGTTCACTTAAAAAGTTAATAGAATAGCATGCTTTGCATCTACAGCCATTTTCTGAATAATAGCAAATGTGAAACTCTAATGTCTGGCGCTGTAATCCTGAGTTATTTACCAGTAAATCAAAAAAATTTCAAGAGAGAGGGTAAAAATATAAGGCAAAAATCAGGAACATTCTGTGACATCAGGGACAGTGACCGGTATTTATTATTCCTCAGTGAGGGGAATAAAAGCGATTTACCCCTGATGTTGTTTGATGGCTGTGATAGCATGTGTAATTCTATAATAATGATAGATAATTTATTATTTGTAACACAACTGTAAGGCTGAAAGCAGAGAACATCCATGAATAGAATGTATTTTATTGCATGTCCTTGAAAGTACATTACTGTAACTCAAAGCCAATTTTATATAAATAATAGCATATTCAAAATACAACTTAAATTGTAGTATGTGCAATGAAATGTTGACATAACACTACTGCAACTGTCTGTGCTTATAAGTGCCCAATATGTCTTTAGATTTTTTCATGCTGTTTTATTTTATGTGTTAGATTTTTTATGCTATTTTATTTTAGGTGTCAAAATATTTAAAACAAATATCAAGCACTACAACTATAAGCAACTTGATGCATGCCTCCAGTGAGTGACTGCTTTATTTTGTTTGCAGTGTCAGTCTCAAGGCTCAATCACTTTGAAGATTATCCCTGCTATAAAAGAGAAAAACCATGGAAAGGAGAGTAAGGTATGACTTCTGCTCTGGATACAATAATAAATTGCTAACTCCAAATCATGTAGCTTAAAATTATTTTCAAACTGACCACTAAATCTCACTATGCATATCTGAATCACAACATATCTTTTCAGCATTTTAATACAGTACTATAGTTTTCACAAAGTGTATACAATCAAGACCTCAGAGTACTTTTTCTCATTTGTGATATAAATACTACTTCATTACGTAGCTGTTTACACCCTTTGAAATAGAGTTACAACAAAATACTGTAATCACTGAAATGTGGGATGGTGTTTTAATGCACTATACATGTCCTCACATGAAAAGCCGTGGCCCGAGATGTCACTAAATGATTAGTGTGTCCAGTAAGCAATATTTACAATCAAAGCAGCAGTCTAGCTGTCTGTCCTGCAGTTAGTAAATGAAACGTGTCTTTAATAAAAGATAGACACAGATGTGTGTAGTAAAATATCCACAGCCATACACGTTATAATTTTCATTATTTGTCCTTTATTCATTTCAGAAATGATAATGACTAGATTTATACTACAACACAGACTTGGGTGATGTACTATTACCATTAACATATCTGAGTGCAGCATTTCTGCCGGGAATCCCTTTCAATTCCACTTCCCACAAGACAACCTTCCACAGTGTCACTGCTTTATTATTTCCACGTACCACAAGTTACCCTTCTGTAAGCCCATTCCATAAAAGTTTATTTTTCATGAGATCTCTTATACACAGCAGGTGACCCCGGCAGTCTATCAAGGAACCAAGTTGACCTGGTTCCCCCACAAACTTTCATAAACTTTGTTCTCCATGCCTGTTCTTTTGTCCAGAAGCTGAAATATTACCATCCCTTAAAACACATCAGAAGTTCTTCTCAAAAAACAGTAGAATTCCAGTATATAAATAATGTCTAAACCATGGCCTGCCAAATGCACTCCATTAGACCCATTAAGTAATTAATTCCTAATATTAAAGTCAGGATATTATATACAGCCGCTGTGGTACGGCGGTAGGATTGTTACCTCACAGCAAGAGGTTCTCCCGTTCGATTCTCGGCTGGGCTTGGGAGTGCCTTCTGTGTGGAGTCTGCATGTCCTCCCCGCGGTTGGGTAGTGTTCGAAAGACATGCGTGTGTAAATGGGCGTGCCTTCATTGAAGGTTGGGCGTTGAGCTGGCACCTTAGCGTTTCGTAAAAATCTACTGCCAGTCATTAGCGGACCGGAGTTCCGCTGTGGCGACCCCTTACCGGGAAGAGCCGAAAGACAAACAACATCAAAGTCAGGATATTGCATTAGAAATCCTTATTAGGTCCTGACAAATGTTCTCAGCAATTCATTCAAGATTTTTTGGCTCTTTGAACAGCTACTCTCTGTCTGACATGAAATCATTGCAGACATTATTTGCTGATTATTTTGCTGCTTGTGTATCTCTGCTACCTTTAAACTACAACAAAAAGAAAAAAAAAAAATCTTGCTTTTTTCCCACTTTCTGAAAGTTAAGAAAGTTCAGTTATAGATTTGCTGTTCTGAACTGTTTGGAAGTTTCTAGAAGGCCAGTGCTTGCTTGGGCTAAAGGGAAGTCTCTGTGTTCACCAGTGGGAGTGGTAAACACTTTACAGCCTGCCTGTCCCTGGAGGAGTGGTTACTACCTAGAAGCTGTAGTTTTATTGGCCATTTTGGGTCATTTCTAAACTCCTTGATCTCTCTCTCTTAAAACCTTACAACTCTCTTTTTGCGTGGTTTTGCGCACTGAGCAGTGTCGGGCAGCGCCGCCTAAACAGGTTTAAACTATTCCAGGCTCCACAAAGTCTGCTCTTCACTTTTTCCCTTAGAACTGTTCAAACTCTCAAAGTAATTACTCTATTCTCTTTCTAAAGCCCTGCACTTGCTCAGCTCTTATAAGGAAACACTAACTAACTAAAGCACTACACTCTCCTTGACTTCTCATAAGATTTAGGCTCCCGATTGGTCCTTCCTGATCAAGTGAAAAATCAGTTCCCTTCCCCTAATCTGATCAGTAAAAAAACAGTTCCCTATACTAATCTGGTATGTCCAAGGGTCAGTCTCCAGTCCAGCTGGTGAATCTGGGAATTTTGAGGCAATGTTACAATTGC
Source organism: Protopterus annectens (assembly GCF_019279795.1). Taxonomy (NCBI): domain Eukaryota; kingdom Metazoa; phylum Chordata; order Ceratodontiformes; family Protopteridae; genus Protopterus; species Protopterus annectens. The sequence goes on along the minus strand of NC_056747.1, from coordinate 1,309,818,072 downwards.
CTTATGTACACAGACAACCCTCTCCTCCTTCCAACAAACTCTAATACATGTGAGAGATGCAGTTACACAGCCAAACTGGAGGCAGAGCTCTCTCAACCCAAGACTGGCACAGTCAGTCAGGAGGAAAAGGTAACCACCCGCACCACAAATCCAGTCTCACACAGACCTGTTGCATCTGCATACCCAACACATAAACACACAAAAACATACTCAGAGGCTCTAAATAAAAATCTGCCTAAACAGCAAAGACCTCCTAAGCAGATATCCAAGTAACAGCCACCCCTCAACAATATCCACGAATCACATATCTCACAAAATCAGTATGCCTCACAGTCACAGCCCTTGAAGCCAAACTACACACCAAATACACTTGTTATAGGGGACTCTATTGTTCGGCACACTGACGTCCCGCTCACCAGACTGAACAAGGAGAAGGTCACTGTAAGCTGCCTGTCAGGTGCCAGGATCTGCCACATAACGCAAGCACTCAGGTCACTCCAAAGCAAGTACAAGTATGACTCAGTCATTGTCCATGCTGGTGTGAATGACCTGAGACGTACCTCCCTGGACTACATGAAAAGAGACATAGAGGAGCTCTCTGACCATGTAGCCCAGGCTGGTATGACCCTGACCTTGAAGTAGCATATTGCCCTCACCAAGAATGATGCCTCAGTATAAAGACAAAGTGATCAGTTTCAACAATTGGCTAAAGTATTGGTGTCATACAAAGGGGATCCAGTGTCTGTCAGCCTGGAATGACATGCTCGACAAGCCACGTTGCTTCGCTAGGGACGGCTTGCACCTGTCACCCTTAGGCTTTTGTATACTGGCCAAGGCTCTTGCCACCCCCATAGTGCCTTTTTTAGGCAAGGCTCAAAGGACAAACCCACCTCCATAGACAACCCAAGGATAAAAAAACTACAAATGCTACTCAATGCCAGAAGTCTAAACCTCAAGATGCACGCAGTCGAGGCTCTCCTCAGCATGGAGAAAATCGATGTCTGTGCAGTAACAGAAACCTGGTTCAAGGCTCCTGAAAGCACCCCAGCACTGCCAGGTTATAACTCATACCATGCGTTTCGGCCCCAAAACTCGGACCGAAGCACAAAAGGAGGGGGAGTATCTATATTCATCAAAGATACCTACACCTCCAGGTTGGTGGCACTGCACGAAGCAATGGAAACCATCCTTGTGCAGCTAACAGCGGGCAAAACTGCCTTTCAGTTTGTAGCCTGCTACAGAACACCCTGCCTATTACAGGAACCCCACTTGGCATTCCTGAGAACACTGGAGAATATGAAGGTCTCTCCAAACACTATGTTATTGGGTGACTTCAACTACCCAAACATTGACTGGGAAAACTACTGAAGCCCAAACACCCTCGCCCAATGGTTCCTTGAATTTATAAACTCTAACGCAATGGAACAACTGGTCACCACTCCCACAAGAGGGAACAACATATTGGACCTGGTCATCACCAACATGGGGACTCTATGTTCCACACCAGAGGTAAACCCCTCATTGGTAAGATCAGACCATAAACAAATTTCCCTGGACATCCATATCCCGTCCCCACCCCCAGCCAAGGAAATCACTGTAAAGAATTTCTCAAAAGCCAACTTTGCACTTCTCAAGACTAAGATGGAATCCTTCAAAGCCCCTGGGCCAGAGGATAATACAACCCAATCCGCAGAATCCTTTACAAATGCATTCTATGAGCACCTGCAGGAATGCATGGATCGTGCTATCCCAAATAAAACCAAGCCTCACTCCTCCAAAAACAGGAGACCGGTCTGGTGGACCCTGGCCATAAATAAGCTATACAACAGAAGGAGGAAGCTACTACATGACAGAGCAAAATCCCAAAAAGGGAAGGCATCTCTGATCAGTATTATTAAGAAACTTCGTTCTCTCATAAAATCATCAAAGGCCAGTTTCGAAAGAAAAATTGCCCTAGACACTAAAGATAATCACAAGGCCTTCTTTAGTTATGTCAGGAACATGGGTGGAAACTCCCAGATATGCTCTGAATTGTTGCATAACGGTACAAAATATACCGAACCTACAGACATAGCCAACATCCTGGCAGACAGATTCAGCGCAAACTTCTCCCCCCCTCCCCCCCCCCAAAGGAACAAATGCCTATCCCAATTGAATGTAACCTCCCTGACATCACAGATGCACAGGTGAAAGCTGCCCTCTCCAAAGCAAAAAACACAGCATCTATGGGACCAGACGGTGTCCCAGGCTGTGTCTTACATGAGCTCCAAGAAGAACTGAACCCTCACATTAAGTCACTGTTCAAACTTAGCCTTACTACAGGATATGTACCCAAAGAATGGCATACAGCTACTGTGGTCCCACTCCACAAAGGTGGTGCCACAACGGCCCCTGAAACTATCGCACCATAAGCCTGACTAGTCTGGTCTGTAAAGCTATGGAGCGTATTATCATGGAACTCATAAACAAAGACATTGGAAACCCAGACACTGGACCCTACCCAATTCGGCTTTGTTAAGGGCAGATCTTGCCTCTTAAACCTAGTTGATTTCTTTGAAACAGTTACCAAAGTCATAGATGAGGGCAAGGTAGTCCACACAGCCTACCTGGATCTCGCAAAAGCCTTTGACGCAATACCCCACTTGGGCATCATAAATAAGCTTACCAGCTTAAATATCAACCCCTATATCACAAGATGGGTTGCAAACTGGCTCAGAGATAGAACCCACATGGTCAGAATCGCAGGTGCCATGTCCGAATCCAAACCAGTTACAAGTGGCGTCCCACAGGGCTCAGTTCTGGGACCTCTCTTGTTCGGTATATACTTCTCTGAGGTTCAGGCTAACACGGGGAGATTATGGCTGACAAAGTTCGCAGATGACTGCAAACTGGGGGCCATAATCGAATCTCCAGCTGACACAAGCATCCTCCAAAAGGGTCTCACAGAGACAGATGCTTGGTGCCAGAGCCACGGCCTCAAGCTAAATGCTAAAAGTGCATAGTTATCCCCTTTGGAAAAAACAAGGTGCCCACAAATTATTAAGTACGGAAGAAGTAATTAGAGATTTGGGGACAAACGTAGATAGTAATCTCTCCTTTGATAATCATGTTGCCAAAGTGGCTAGAAAGACCTTCTATATAGCCCACCTTATCACGAAATGGTTCACATCTAGATCAAGAGAGGTCATTGTGCTCCTCTACTCGTCACTCATCAGGCCCATAATTGAGTACAATACCCCTTTTGGGATGTACCTTACCCGACACCTGCAGCAACTGGAAAGACCCCAAAAGTACCTCACCAAGAGGATCATGGGCTACAAATAGATGTCCTATGCAGCTCGACTAAAGAAACTCCAGCTCTACTCAGTTGCTTACCGCCTACTCAGAGGCGATCTATGCCTGACGTACAAAGCCATGTCAAACCCAAAATTAATGGACATGCTCCACCTCAAAAAATCCAAGTCCCTTAGAGCTACACGATCCAGGGACCTAAACCTCAGCACAAAAATAAATAGGACATGCTGGAGGGACAGATTCATTTCCCAGAGGCTCCCCTCACTCTGGAATAGAATCCCAATTCATATTAGACATAGCCTCTCGCTGACCCTCTTCAAGCGAAATCTGGACGCGTGGATGGGAGATCGCAAATTCAACCCTGGGATCTCTTCTGTGTCCCTGCTAGACAGAGGCACAGTAAACTAATCTTAAAAGGGTACCTTCTGTGACCTACTTTAAAGAGGCACAGTAGGCTAATCTAATAGGGAGGTGGAAGCCAAATACACTCTGGCTAGGCTTATAAATGCCCTAGGGCAGATAGCCTAGTATCTACCTATGAACCTATGAACATTGAATTGCCTCAGACTAATCCAACTTAACTGAGACCGCTAATACTTGAACTGCATAATGATATTTTGAATCTCATCCTTAAGTGGCAGTAATGGATAAGCAGTTATATTACTACCATAATATGCAAAACATTAACATGTGGTGCTGAGAAGCATCGTTTTCTATTTTTTCCAACATGTGTACTATGACTTGACATCACTGCACACGGCTGATATCAAGCCACTAAATCTAAGCCTCTTCCTTTGGAAAAAAATCTAAACTCTCATATCTGTGTAGTAGGAACATTTGTCATTTACATGGTAAATGAAACAGTACTCCAATGTCCACACCTCCAGTACAGTTTTTATTATATTTGTTTGTTTCTTTGCTTGTTTTTTTATCCAGGTATGTGACCTACTCCTTTTTTGGATATAAACGGTTTTCAGGATATCAACAAGATCAAGGAAAAATACAAAATATACTGTGACAATTTATGATAGCCAGTCCTTTAACAGTTTTCGTATGCAAAGTGTTGCAGTAACAACTTTCCAGCCTCCAACCTTTTGAAACCGGCTGGCAGTAGCAAAGATTATTCTAACATTTTATTAAAAAACACTCCTACAAGGAGTAAATACACAATACAATTTCATGACCAAGTGCTGGACACCATTGCAGTTAATAATGCTAACAGGATTTTGGTAACTATTTGAAATGTTTGGACCTGCTAGACTGAGTTCTGAAATGCAGAAACTAAATGGCTGCAAAAATAGATTTACATATGCCACGTCCAAGATAACCCAAGTTTAAAGGAGAAAAGCAGTGTTCGACATTCACTTTTCTCCTGCATTTTCTATATGGAGCCCAGCATTTCACTTATACAAGCTCCCACCAAGACTGCTTAATTCCCATTTAGTCATCTCCCTGGTGACTTGACATGCTGTGCCAAAGATGCCACAGTATTGCAGTTGAAACAGCACATGTTTCTGTACCAAGTGCCTAAAGTGATTAATCCCCCTATAAAAAGAAAGAAGACAGAGAATCAAAGTTAACTTCACATAGCAAGTACCTAAAGTGATTAATCCCCCTATAAAAAGAAATAAGACAGAGAATCAAAGTTAACTTCACATAGCAAGTACCTAAAGTGATTAATCCCCCTATAAAAAGAAAGAAGACAGAGAATCAAAGTTAACTTCACATAGCAAGTACCTAAAGTGATTAATCCCCCTATAAAAGAAAGAAGACAGAGAATCAAAGTTAACTTCACTATAGCAAGTACCTAAAGTGATTAATCCCCTATAAAAAGAAATAAGACAGAGAATCAAAGTTAACTTCACATAGCAAGTACCTAAAGTGATTAATCCCCCTATAAAAAGAAAGAAGACAGAGAATCAAAGTTAACTTCACATAGCAAGTACCTAAAGTGATTAATCCCCCTATAAAAAGAAAGAAGACAGAGAATCAAAGTTAACTTCACATAGCAAGTACCTAAAGTGATTAATCCCCCTATAAAAAGAAATAAGACAGAGAATCAAAGTTAACTTCACATAGCAAGTACCTAAAGTGATTAATCCCCCTATAAAAAGAAAGAAGACAGAGAATCAAAGTTAACTTCACATAGGCCTGGAATGTACTGTGATTTAAATAAAATGCTTTACATTAAGCAGATGAACACCGCATGCTTTATTAACCTTACTGTCATTTCAATATCCTTAACTGGCTATTAATCAGACTAATGACTCCTGTTAGTTTGGGAAGTAGTTAAATGTCTTGCAACTGTTTCACCCATGCTCAGCTAATGCACAACGGAAGGAAATTCCTACACCAAGAGAGGAACAGCACAAGGTTTGTGTTCCTTTCTTTAGCTGTCCAGCAAACAAAACACAGAACCTACAGATAATTTTTAAAACCCATACTCGCTGATGCATCAGGAAACATTTAAAAGCCATACTCACTGCTGCATCAGGAAATGTTTAAAACCCATACTCACTGCTGCATCAGGAAATGTTTAAAGCCCATACTCACTGCTGCATCAGGAAACGTTTAAAACCCATACTCACTTATGCATCAGGAAATGTTTAAAGCCCATACTCACTGCTGCATCAGGAAACGTTTAAAACCCATACTCACTGCTGCATCAGGAAACTTTTAAAACCCATACTCATATCTGCATCAGGAAACGTTTAAAACCCATACTCACTGCTGCATCAGGAAACATTTAAAACCTATACTCACTGCTGCATCAGGAAACGTTTAAAACCCATACTCATATCTGCATCAGGAAACGTTTAAAACCCATACTCACTGCTGCATCAGGAAAGGTTTAAAGCCCATACTCACTGCTGCATCAGGAAGCGTTTAAAACCCATACTCACTGCTGCATCAGGAAATGTTTAAACCCCATACTCACTGCTGTATCAGGAAACGTTTAAAACCCATACTCACTGCTGCATCAGGAAACGTTTAAAACCCATACTCACTGCTGCATCAGGAAATGTTTAAAACCCATACTCACTGTTGCATCAGGAAATGTTTAAAACCCATACTCACTGCTGCATCAGGAAATGTTTAAAGCCCATACTCACTGCTGCATCAGGAAACGTTTAAAATCCATACTCATATCTGCATCAGGAAATGTTTAAAACCCATACTCACTGCTGCATCAGGAAAGGTTTAAAGCCCATACTCACTGCTGCATCAGGAAGCGTTTAAAACCCATACTCACTGCTGCATCAGGAAACGTTTAAACCCCATACTCACTGCTGCATCAGGAAACGTTTAAAACCCATACTCACTGCTGCATCATGAAACGTTTAAAACCTATACTCACTGCTGCATCAGGAAATGTTTAAAATCCATACTCACTGCTGCATCAGGAAACATTTAAAACCCATACTCACTGCTGCATCAGGAAACATTTAAAACCCATACTCACTGCTGTATCAGGAAACATTTAAAACCCATACTCACTGCTGCATCAGGAAACGTTTAAAACCCAAACTCACTGCTGTATCAGGAAACGTTTAAAACCCATACTCACTTCTGCATCAGGAAACATTTAAAACCCGTACTCACTGCTGCATCAGGAAACATTTAAAACCCATACTCACTGCTGCATCAGAAAACGTTTAAAACCCATATTCACTATTGCATCAGGAAACGTTTAAAATCCATAATCACTGCTGCATCAGGAAACATTTAAAACCCATACTCACTGCTGCATCAGGAAACATTTAAAACCCATACTCACTGCTGTGTCAGGAAACATTTAAAACCCATACTCACTGCTGCATAAGGAAATGTTTAAAGCCCATACTCACTGCTGCATCAGGAAACGTTTAAAACCCATACTCACTGCTGCATCAGGAAGCGTTTAAAACCAATACTCACTGCTGCATCAGGAAACGTTTAAAACCCATACTCACTGCTGCATCAGGAAACATTTAAAACCCATACTCACTGCTGCATCAGGAAACATTTAAAACCCATACTCACTGCTGTATCAGGAAACATTTAAAACCCATACTCACTGCTGCATCAGGAAATGTTTAACACCCATACTCACTGCTGTATCAGGAAACATTTAAAACCCTTACTCACTGCTGTATCAGGAAACATTTAAAAGCCATACTCACTGCTGCATCAGGAAACGTTTAAAACCCATACTCACTGATGTAACAAGAAATGTTTAAAACCCATACTCCCTGCTGCATCAGGAAATGTTTAAAACCCATACTCACTGCTGTATCAGGAAACGTTTAAAACCCATACTCACTGCTGCATCAGGAAATGTTTAAAACCCATACTCACTGCTGTATCAGGAAACATTTAAAAGCCATACTCACTGCTGCATCAGGAAACGTTTAAAACCCATACTCACTGCTGCATCAGGAACCATGTAAAATCCATACTCACTGCTGCATCAGGAAACGTTTGACATACCAACATTTCTACATTTCACAGCCAAGCTATAATATTGTTAAGCTCTTAGAAAGCACATCCCCAGGATTTTGCTTCATATACTGTGTTGCTGTCTAAATTTGTGAAGTGGTTATTCACATGTGGCTCCTTTTGGCACTAACCAGCAGATAAAAAGACACACTGTGAATAATACCCTGCAAACATGACTAAGCAATCGAGTTAAAAAAGCCTCACCATGGGTAAATACCCTGCAAGCAAGATTAAACAAACCAGTCACTGATTGAGTAAACCAGCAAATACCTGCATCTCCTTTAGTGTTCATTTATATACATTAATTGCACTGCAGTCTATGACCAAGTTTCCTTACCTTGTCCTTGGGCAATCTCACAACAAATACCTCTAGATGTGTGTCAGTAACAAAAAGGGAACAAAATGCAGTAGCAATAGCTCCTACTCTCATCACCTACAAATGCAACCCTCATGTCATAGAACACTACCTAATAGGCATGATATCCCTCTTAACCCTATCACTCTTTGCAGTCTACGAATAAAAAAACGTCTGGGTAATGAGTATGCCCTAACCATCAACATGGTTACCAGGTGCAAAAAACATTACTGACAATCTGAAGCCCTTGTAAGCCATGGCACAGTCCATAGGTGTACCATAAGTGTACACCTGTCTATGTAATATTTTTCCTCAGGGCTCCTCCCCATAAACATCTTTTGCTGATGATGAATAGGTACCAGCTTACAGGGTTCCCTTCTCTGCCTATATCACCATTGCTAATAAGTCATAAGAAGACATGTGTGCCCTAGGATGACTACAAAAGCTGCTTGTATACTGAGTAATAGAGTGGAGATTATCACAGAGAGAATGATTCTGCTAAACCTTGCATGGATTATACACCAACTAATAATGGCTAAAAGCTATAGCAGTCTGACTCCTCTGTTTTTGACTGTTTTTGAAATGCAGAGTACATCATGCCCAGTACATTTATGGCCTCAGTGGAAACCTGCTGTCTCTGTTCTACCCTATCGATAAACTTAATTGCCCAAAACAGTGATAGTATACCAGACATGAGTGTTTTTGGTTAAATCTGTTTCTGGCTCCTAAACATCTCAATGTGCTGCAACTACATTGTGGAATATGTCAAGCATAGCACTGTGAAAGATGGTGGCTGTGAAAACATATTACTGATGTTGGAAGGTTTAAGATATAAAATATAATTTACTAAGGGATTAGTTGATTATATAAAGAGGGGCATATTTATTGCAAAATAAATGTATTACTTAATTGTTAATGAAAATGACGTATACATTTCCATTGGTGAATTCTAGGCTAACTGCAGTGAGGAGCCATTTTAAGCCTAGCTGATTAATTGAGATCAGAATTAAACCCTGTACCTTGTGTCTATAAAGCAAAAACTTTAACCATTATACAAAACCTACCTTAGTAGGTATTTTGGTAACATATTTGAATATGTGGCTTTAACAAAAGTTAAAAAAATTAATGCAAACCCCAAAAATGGTGAGATTTTGAGGTACCAGAGGTTTGTAAGCTATGAATACAGTCTTTTTTCTACCTTTATGTTGCTCTGCTTACTTTGCGTCAGCTCTTTTTATATTAATTTTTTTCATCTTTGTGGATTGTGCAACACAGTAGCAGAATTTTGAGGTTGTTCACGAGTTGTTAAAACAGGAAAAACTAGCTTCGTAAAATCTTGGCTTCAGTGCAAAATTCAGTGAAAGGAATGAGAGACACTTATGAATGCTGACCTGCTTACAGTTTAACGTAGCAGCGAAGACATGCAATGTCTTCCAGCTTGAAGAAGCGACAGACTGCTACATGAAGAAATCAATCTTTTTGAAAAAAAATTTAAAAAGTATTTGCAGCATCTGAGAAACTGACTGCCAGTGACTTTGAAGAAGAGAAGAAAGATGCCCTTGTGGAGTGTTGGAAAAGCTTCTTGTTTAGTGTACTAAGGAATGGTTAGGGATCACGTAGGAAGTGACAGAACGGAACACTTTCTCAGATTCAGAAACATACCTAGCATAACCACAGATTGCCTCCCCATGTACAACTTGTACCATAACGCGGCTCAAAGCTCATTACCAATTAAGAAGGTAAAAACTTGCAGCCTTGGTTGCCACTAATTAGTAAACTAATCATGCTGGGAATATCACCTGTAGTCAAAGAGGAAGATCTGCAGCTGTGACTATGATTCAGACTAGAAAAAATCATGAGCACAGAGGAAGCACAGGCCTGAAGGAGTGCACGTGCACTGATGTAAGAAGATGGGAAAAGTAGCACAGCTCTTTAAAGGGGCCGCTGCAATGATTACATTTGTTTTTGACCATTAAAATGGGTGGAAATGTACAGGATAGTAAGAAAAATGGGGAGCAAGCAGAGGATAGTACTCAAGGGGAAGTGGAGAAGGTAAGAATGGGTGTGGGAAGAGGGAGGATACAACTTTTTGAGACAAGTGCCCATTTCTCTTTAATAAGGGAAGCTGGGGAAGAATGTAAGGGAAAGTGAAGATATGGTAACAGGTTGAGTGCCAGTAGCAGTGGCAAACATGCAAACATATAACAGACAAAGAATGACAGGGAAGTGCTGAGACATTGGGGTGAGGTAGGACAGTGGATTCCAGAGATATGTAAACAAAGAGAGGTCACTAATGATAACAAGGGTTGGACAACAAACAAGGGAGGGCATTGACACACAAGGAAAGGGAGCACCAGGATGGGATATGGGGGGTACAGTCTTCCCATACTGTGCTCCTTATGTAATACCCAGGGGGAGGTCAGACAGCACCCTTACCTGCTTTCCCACTAGGCTCTGCCTGAGGTGTTGATGTCAGGGGCTTGTAGTGATTCAGTTCCACCAGCCACAAAAGGAGACATTCCAGTTTGCTAATGCAGGCTTCCAGCTGCTGATCTGACATCTCACCCATCATCTCCATAATCTCCCTGCAAAGGACAATATCACTACCCTTGGCAGTACCACCAGAGGCAACAATGACACTCCCAACTGGTGAAGCATCACTAGGGGTTAGTGTGGTGCCCAAATGGCTGTTCCCCTCTGCAGGCACTGGGGGGGCACTGCAGGTTGGGGAAATGCAGGGGGATGACTGGGCCTTTTGAGGAATAGTAGACTTTGGCTGCCCCACTGGTACTGCTTTTTCCAGTACAAAATCAGAAAAAAATTAAAAGAAAACAGCATGCATAAAGTAATTTTAAAAAAAGGTCAGTGACAAAGGAAGAGACATTTATATAACATCGATACACTTAATCTATGAAATTTGATGTTATGAGGTAGTGCCATCTGTGCCAGGAAGAGTGGAGTAGTACATGTGTACATATGCCCACACAGCCAAGTGGAGTTTTGTTTAAAAAAAAGTTTATGTTATTTGATTATCTCTTTGATTTGTACAGATGCTGGTGTTAAAAATGTGTTTGTAACGTTACCTGTGTTAAAAATGATTTCTGACAGGAAAGATCTCTGACAAGAGGCATATCTCACACATCCACACAGACAAGCAATGTGAGATTTATTCAGTCATCCATTAGAGATGAGAGATAGACATCATCTGACTTTTGCTGTGGTAAGACACTCAGCACACATCAGCTTGCCTTGCTTTAGTGACTAATCAGGAAACAGTAATTCTTTAGTTAGACAGAGACATCTACCAATAATAGTTTAGTATTATTTTCTGTAACTGTGAGAAACTATCCAGTTGTATTATTTTTTATATCTCTGTGGTTGAAATTGTTGTTTACTGTAGTCAGTATTCCTTCTTTTCTGTCTTATTATTTATTATTAAATATTTTAATAACTTTTATTGTGTCTGGTCCTTTAGAGAATGCTTTTAACATCTTGAGAGTACTTATGGTTGTTTTGGTGACACTGTGGCCACTCCTGAAAGCCTTGCTGCTTTGGCCACACTCCACTGTTAGTATTAATATTAATTTTGTACAGCATAATTGGGCACCCTTTGTAAGAACCTTAAGGTAGCTGACCAGTGTCAGCTTAATTACCTCAGACCCTGCACAGAGGGGGCACAGCTAGTAAATCTGTTACAGCCTTTCCCATGTGTGTATGTGTGTGTGAAAACTTAAATATCCAAGTGTGTGTGTGTCAGCTACTGGGAACAGGGACATGGAGCTCCAAGGTAGTCAGTGTGGAGTTTTGATGTGGGCCTGGAGAGAGTAAGAGAGTCCAGCCCCAAATCTGGAGAGTGCTCCCTGTGTGCTCTTAAGGGAAATTGTGCCTGGTGCGGGAAGCTGCATCTAAAAATAGTGTGTGAATCCATCTTAGTCTTCTTAGTGACCATCCCTCACTGGAGTCAGTGGTGAGGATTGAGTCTATTGATTGCTGGCCCGGAGTAGGGATAACATCACATGTTGGAGGCAGCTGGGTGGGATATTAATTCAACTTCAGTAGCCAGTGGGCATTTGTCACTGAAGGTGACAAAGTAAACATACAGAATTTCATTTTCACAACAGTTTTATTTATTTTTCTTAGTTTAGTCAGGCAAAGCAGGCAAGGATATCAGCAGAGGATTATAGCAAGCTGACAAAGAATTAGTTGGCCAAGGTGGGCGAAGCCAAAGGACTGGTGCATGCCAACCTGACTAAAGAGGAAATGATTACAATCTTAGTCACAGCTGCAGCACGGACCAGCAACCCAGAAGACATCCAGTCTGCTGATGGGGATATGCAGTCTTCAGAAACAGGACAGTTCACCTTTTCCTCAGAGGACCTAAAATCCATCTGGAGTTGAAGAGACTTGAATTGGAGGCCAAATATTTTGAAATGGAATCAACAGAGAGACTACAGCATTTGGAGGCCGAAGAAAAGGAGAAACTTCAGCATTTGGAGGCTGAAGAAAATGAGAGACAAGTGACAAGTGGAGTACCTCAGGGTTCAATCCTGGGACCACTATTGTTTGGCATCTACTTCTCTGAAGTACAGGCCAACACTAAGGGACTCTGGCTAACAAAGTTCGCAGATGACAGCAAACTAGGAGCCATTACTGAATCCCAAATGATGTGGATACTCTACAAAAGGGCCTTACAGAAACAGATGCTTGGTGCCAGAGCCATGGGCTCAAGCTCAATGCCAAGAAATGTATAGTTATCTCCTTTGGGGAAAAAAACATGTATCCATGAATTACCATATAGGTGGCAGTACAATAAACACCGAAAGTGTGATAAGAGACTTAGGGACACAGGTGGGCAGTGGTCTCACCTTCGATAACCACATCGCCACAACAGTCAGGAAATCCTTCCATGTGGCACACCTCATCACTAAGGGCTTTGCATCCAGAAAAAAAGGAGGTCATTGTCCCACTGTACTCATTCCTCATTAGACCCATTATAGAATACAACGCCCAGTTTGGTATGTACCTCTCAAGACATCTGCAACAACTGAAAAGGCCGCAGAAATACCTCACTAAAAGAATCACAGGCCTAAAGCAGATGCCCTACGCTGACCGCCTTAAACAACTCCAGCTATACTCTGTCGCATATCGTCTACTCAGAGGCGATCTCTGCTTAACATACAAGGCCATGTCAAACCCAGAGCTGTTGGACATGCTACACTTAAAGAAATCCCAATCCCTCAGAGCCACATGCTCCAGGGATCTAAACCTTGTCATCACAATAAACAAAACATGCTGGAGGGATAGGTTCCTGACCCAGAGACTCCCCAGACTCTGGAATAGATTGCCCATACATGTCAAGCAGAGTGCCTCTTTGGCCCTCTTCAAAAGGAACCTTGATGATTGGATGGGAGAAAGGAAATTCACCCCGGGGATCACGTCAGTCACCCTGCTAGACATGGGTCCAGGGAAGTAAATAGTGTGGGAAGAAATAGCCAGGGAATTATTATGGCTAGGCTTGTATAGGCCCTAGGGCTGATAGCCTAGTACCAACCTATGAACCTATAAGAAACAGCACCAACATGAGAGGAAAATGCTGACTCTTCGGCAGGGTCATGAAGGAAAACGGGAAGGGAATAACCAGACCCCAAAAGCAATAAAGGTCAGTAAATTTCTTCCACAGTTTACAGAGGGTGATAATTTTCATAGTTTTATTTATGTATTTGAAAGGGTATATAAATAGTATAATGTTGACCAAGAACTCCAGGTAGGATCCTGACCCCCTTACACCAAGGTAAAGCTGTAACTGCTGTTTCTAAATTGTCTGATACTGATTGCTTAATGTATGATAAGGTTAAACAATGCTTACTAGAATGCTTTAAGCTAACACCTAAAGCTTACAACTGAGGCAAGGTACAAAAGAAAAGGTGAAGGAATGAAAGAAAAAGCAAGCTATCCAAACTGCTAAAGGAGACTCACAAACAAAAACAATATGTTAAAAAGTATATATTTTTGAACAAAAGGTGAAGGAGCCAGCAAGTGGGAATAACATCATACCAGTGGTAAGATGTCTGTAGAAAGCAGATGTACCAAAGTATCAGAGCTCACTGTGAAGTACTTGTAGTCCAAGTCAGTACCGTTAGAGTTTTAGGGGGGGACCCTGACGTTTCTCTTGTGGTACCACCCCACTGGGAGTTGGAAAGCAGAAAGCGCAGGGTGAGGCTATCCCTAGAGAGATGCCTTGCAGAGGGCCTTGATAGGGATTTATTAATCTTAATTGTGTGTGCATGCAGTTATATGGAGTGGAGCTGAGCCAGCAGGGTCCTGTAGCCTAGGGAGACCCAGATAGACTCCACACCCGAAGCTGGGGCTGCTGGGTGTTTTTTCAGGGAGGCAGCTACCCTGTAGCAGTATGCCTGAAAGTGAGCCACAGATGCTGGTAGGTATTGATATTTCTGTGAACAGGTGACTGTTCCATCTGCGACTCAATGAAAAAGGGAAACTGTAACTGGGAACACTGGAACAACAAAGGGTTATTGTATGGAGAGTGGAGTCCGAGAAAGAGCTAGAGGGTAAAGTAATACAGCAGTTGGTAGTGTCCAGAGCCTACCATCTGGCACTTGTAGCCATAGCCCATTACATTCCTTTTGCAGGTCATTTGGGCATAAAGTGTACCAAGAGACATATTATGCAGAACTTTTTTTGGTCTGGGATTGTAAGGGATATAACAGGGTACTACAGGACCTGTGAGCAGTGCCAAAAGGTTGTCAAGGCAGGAGACAAGGTCAAGTCTCCTTTAATGCCTTTGCCTGTGATTGAGGAGACGTTCCATAGGGCTATGGATGTTGTGGGGCCTCTGAGTACCCCAAGTTCCACAGGGAAGGAGTATATCCTGGTGGTAGTGGATTATGCTACTAGATACCCTGAGGCGGTGGCTGTGTCCTCTACTGAGGCAGAGAAGGTGACAAATGCTTTGTTAGAGATTTTCAGCAGGGTAGGTTTCCAGACAGAAATACTAACTGAGAGAGGGGCCAATTTCATGTCAGACCTGCTGGTTTGTCTGTGGAAGTGCTGTGGGGTAAAGCACCTAAAAAACACCCCCCCCCCTCAGACTAATGGCCTTGTGGAGAGGGTAAACTCTACACTAAAGACCATGCTATAGGCATTTGCAGACCAGTTTAAGAGGGACTGCGACAAATATTTGCGCCATCTGCTGTTTGCATACAGAGAGGTATCCCAGGAATCTACAGCTTTTTCACCCTTTGAGTTGCTGTATTGTCATAGGGTGAGGGGGCCTTGAGATTTGAAGTATGATGAGTAGGAGAGTGAGTGTGAATCCCACAAGGAGTCTGTTGTGGCATATCTCCTAACCTTCAGGAGAAGACTTAGGGAGCTCATGGGCTTGGTCAGGAGAACATGGCAGGAGCCCAACAGCAGAAAAAGGTCTAGTATGACAGGAATGCCCAAGCCTGAGAGCATGCTGTGGGACAGTAGGTTATGGTACTCATTCCTAAACTGCAGGCAGTTGGAAGGGACCCTTCAAAGTGGTGAGAAAGGTCAGTGATGTTAATTACATGGTAAGCCTGCTTGACAGGAGGCAGGGTCACAAACTGCACCATCTTAACATGATGAAGCCTTACCATGATAAGGAAGACCTTGTGCTAAGTATTTGCAGTGGGTGGCAGGAGAAGTCTGAGGAAGATAAGGTAGTGTGGAATCCAGCCTGTGAGCAGGCATCCCAAAAGCTTAAAGGGGCTTTGGGAGGACCCCCTGTATTAGCCAGTCCAGATTACAGCAAAGAATTTGTTGTGCAGGTGGATGCTTCAAACCATGGGGTGGTGGCTGTATGCAGCCAGGTTTCCTCAGAGGGAGAAGAGCACCCAGTTGTATAACTCAGCCATAAACTCCAACCCAGGGAGGATACCAATTTAGATGAGATCTCAAGACAGGGTATGGGATGATGTGTTCCCAGACAGACCTATTTCTCTCAAGCAATGTTTTTCCAGGGTCACTTGAAAAACTAGCATGAGTTTTCAAAGAAGGGGAGGTGTGATTTTATGAGTTAGTGCCGTATATGCCAGAGAGAGTGGAGTAGTACATGTGTACATATGCTAGCACAGCCAACTGGAGATTTGTAAAAAAAAAAAAAAAAGTTTATGTCATTTGAATATCTCTCTGATTTATACAGATGCTAATGATAAAATATGTTTGTAAAGTTACCTGTGTTAAAAATGTATAAATGTGTATTAGGTTGTATTGCTGTAACTGATCAAATGTGAATGTTTTACCAGAGAGCCCTAGAAGTGTGGAAAATTTGAAATTTTGTTATAGCTTTCAGATGCTGCCACAGATGTTAGCAAAGCTCTGTGTGTATACTGGACCAGAGTCAGGTAATCAGAGGTAATGTCATCCTCTAACCAGCATCTAGTTTCTTTGGGACCCTCGCAGCAGCAGCATAGAATCTGAGAGCAAAGATTTCTAACAGGAAAGATCTCTGACGAGACATATCTCACACATCGACACAGACAGGCAGTGTCAGATTGATTCAGTCATCCATTTGAGATAGTGAGACAGACATCATCTGGCATTTGCTGTAGTAAGACACTCAGTACACATCAGCTTGCCTTGCTTTAGTGAGTCAGAGAACAGTAATTCTTTAGTTAGACAGGGACATCTAGTGAGAATACTCTAGTACTGTTTTCTGTAACTGTGAGAAACAATCCAACTGTATTATTTTTATATCGCTATGGTTGAAACTGTGTTGTTTATTGTAGTCAGTATTCCTTGTTTTCTGACATTATTTATTATTAAATATTTTAATAACTTTTATTGTGGCTGGTCCTTTAGAGAATGCTTTTAACATCTTGAGAGTACTTATGTTTGTTTTGGTGACACTGTGGCCACTTCTGAACGCCTTGCTCCTTTGGACACGCACCACTATTAGTATTTATTTTAATTTCCCATAGTATAATTGGGTATCCTTAGCCTTAGGGTAGCTAACTGGTGGCAGCTTAATTATCTCAGAGCCTGCACAGAGGGGGCACAGCTGATAAATCTGCACCAGCCTTTCCCGTGTGTGCATGTGTGTGTGTGTGTGTGTGTGTGTGTGTGTGTGTGTGTGTGTGTGTGTGTGTGTGTGTGTGTGTGTGTGTGAAAACTCAAATATCCAAGTGTGTGTGTGTGTGTGTGTGTGTGTGTGTGTGTGTGTGTATGTGTGAAAACTCAAATATCCAAGTGTGTGTGTGTGTGTGTGTATGTGTGAACAGAGACACAGAGCTCCAAGGTGGTTAGTGTGGAGTTTTGATGTGGGCCCAGAGAGAGTAAGATAGTCTCGTCGCAAATCTGGATAGTGCTCTCTGTGTGCTCTTAAGGGAAACTGTGTTTGGTGCAGGGAGCTGCATCTGAAAATACTGTCTGAATCTATCTTTACTCTTAGAGACCATACCTCACTGGAGTCAGTGGTGAGGAATGAGTCTCTTGATTGCTGGCCTGGACTGGGGACAACGTCACATGTGTAATGAATGTCATTATGCAAATATGTAAGCACTGTTATAAAAAGCTAGAATCTGATGAACTGCATGAGTATATGATGTAAAATGCTGCTGTGCTACACTTGCTATCCTAACAAGCTGGACAAAGGTATCAGTCCTAATGTGTGTACCTGTGCCTATGACAGCTGGGGATAGGATTAGTAATCTGACTGTAAAGTGCTGGGACATTATGGTCAGTCTGTGGCCACTTGCTTTGTATACCTATCCTGTATACCTCTCAACCTGGAAACACTGAATAAAGGAACAGAGGCCCTTCAAAAATAAGAACACCCAGTTAAAAATCTGTACATCTAATCAGCATAAATTCTGAATACCAAATAGCACATAACTCTTTCCACTTCCATTAGGAATGTGGGATACTGCTAAGAAACACATTAAAAAACAGTGAGTTTAAAAATAGACTTTAATGAACTGTATCACATAATTCTACAACACAAGGTCATTTACTTTTACTTCAGAAAAAAGGACGTTATAAGGTGTGTGTCCTCGTATTTTAAATTATTGTTGCCACTAGCATGTCATGTAGGGTAGCTTTCTGTATACTAGACAGCTTCAAAAATCACATGTGATGAGGGGGAATTCAGGAAAGTGTATGAAGGGGTAAATCAAGCTTGAGAATAGGGACATACTTTCAAAAATAGGGACATCCTGTGCAGGGGGTAATCAGGCCTGAAAATGGGAATTATCCTCCAAAATAGGGACAACTGAAAGGTCTGCTATTCTGCTGTCTAACAATAGCAGCTATACAGGAATCAACTGGCAAAGGTCACATACAGACAACCTAATTAGATGTGTTGTTCATACTTTGAATAGCATCTGAACTGCACTACAAATACCTGCACAGCTAAACATGCCCACACCTATCCATCAGGGTGATGTACCCACATGCTGCTGCTGTCAGATACCCGATGCAATGGTATACAGTTTGACACAATATCAGTTACAGAAAGTAAGTAATACATACCCCTGCACCTAGAAGGTTTTCCCGTCCTGCTTTGGTATAGAAGATGCTTCTCCCTTATGGACTCCGGACCTGTAAAATAAAATCTGACGTATACTAGCATGTCTACAACCCATACTGTTCTATGCAGGAAAGCTTATATGTGTCTCTGTAGACTGGACAGATAACTCACAACAGTGTATCTCAGAAACTCTTATTCTGACCTGTTTTTCCCAATAGCTAAGAAGGTCAGGATAGCACCTCCGCAGGTCACTGTAGTATTGACTGCATTGCTCACTAGAGCAAGGTATGGAAGTGACATTAGACATCACTGAGTTCCTATCACGTAGTCAAGCTTTTACAAGTTCGAACCTCATATGGTCGAGACCATAAGTTTGAATTTGTAAAAGTTCGAGCATTTCAATGGAAATCTCCATAAGCAGAGATTTCCATTTTGTTCAATGGGGTGCGATCTCGGAGTTGGTATATTTAAGTAATGGGGGTGGGGGTGCAGGGGGGCTTGCCCCTGCTTAAAACAGTTTATTTTGTTTTCCATTGTTTTGTTTTTTTTTATCCATAGTGACGTTTTGTAACTTTGAACATAATGGTTCAAACATTATGTGTTCGAAGTTATAAGACTTTGACTATGCGATATAGACCCAACACCACTCTGGGAGGTCTGTGCCAGACAGCTGCTTTGTACTGAGGACCCTCATTGAGGTCCCAAGTAGGTGTGCCCACTGGTCTTCATGCAGCAGACAGAGGAAGATTTGTGATCCCTTGCTGAACCATCGGAGTGCCCTGCTGTACGGAGTGCCATTACAAACCATGACCATTCGACAGGTAACATTCCAGAGAATTATGGCTGGCCCCTCGCAGTCATGACTGTTGATTTTTTTCAGCAGATGTTACAAGGCATAGGGGTATCTTAGTACAACCTGTGGTGGTGTCTCCATAATGTAGCATGGAAAATGTGGTTAGGTAATGGTGGTATAAAGAAGTGAAAAATGTCAGTAAATGTGTGTACTGTGAACATCATGTCTAACTATGAAAGTGGATTTTATCCTTAGTTCCACTATCTGTTACAGAGGTAACTTATATTACAAGACTTTCCTGTTGGTGTCATGGGCCTACCCACACATGCTTAGTGCACTCCGCAGGTACTGATGCAAGTGCATGAGACACAGAGAGCCTCTTGGTATGACTATGCCCACAGACACAACAAATAGAGCATTTCAGTAACATTCATGTGCTAGTGCCTCAGTAGTGTTACTACCATGCTCAGAGGCTGCAATTTATGAGATATAAAGCCTGTCTTTGACCAAGAGCTGTGTGGGCAGTCTAGCAGTTTGGCATCCCAGGAGCACATACAGTGTTTATCAGGAGCTACATTCCTATTTGTGATGTAAGCCTGAACTGCCTAACTTTGCACTTAGCTGATGTGCCTCCAGCAAGTACTGCTTTGTAAATATGCACAGGCAATGTGTTGTATAAAAATGAGTGGCAACATTTGTAACCTTATGTCAGGAGTGCCAGTGAAAAGGGGGGGTTACGCTGGGTTAAACAGCTGGAAACTAATGAGGAATACAGCAGTATCCTTCCACAGGATAGATTTTGTCAGTATGAACATTTTTCAGCTGTCAAGAGTGTCTGTTGTTTGTGTCTGTATGCTGATCACTGTAGCCATGGTACAGGTAGACCCTGAGTAGTTTAACTGCAGTCCTAAACTAATTTTTGTATGGGCGTTGTACTGGCAGTGTATTTGGAAAGTTTTCTGGGGGGAGGGGGGACATCACAAACATTGTTTGGAAAGTTTTCCTGGGGGGGACACATAAAAATAAACATGCTGTATATACCAGCATTATATACCACAGGTGTACACAAACTCTGTGGGGAGATTATGTTAAACTTTAATATATAGACAGATATGGATATAGATATGGATATATGTGGCTTGACTGTGTGTCTCTAGCTGCTTTACATATTGTTATGCAATCCCCCCACAAACTGCATGTCACTGCTTTGGGCAGTGGCACCTCCCCCTCCCAAACT
Source organism: Protopterus annectens (assembly GCF_019279795.1). NCBI lineage: Eukaryota > Metazoa > Chordata > Ceratodontiformes > Protopteridae > Protopterus > Protopterus annectens. Next base: position 1,309,797,404 of record NC_056747.1, on the reverse strand, counting down.
GCATAAAGTCATTGCTTTGGGCAATGGCCCCACCCCACAAACTGCATCCCACCCACAGACTACACAATGCCACTTCTTTGGGCAGTGACAGTCCCCTCCCCACAAAGTGCATAATGTTACTGCTTTGGGCAGTGGCACCCTTGCTGGACACGAAACACAGAATATATGTTTGAGTAGTTGCCAATGAAAAACACAGCTTAAATGCTCCACTGTGTGCCACTGGGAGAGGTACCTGCATTGTGCCTGTAGGTAGTTTACCGTTACGCAGTGTTCCTTTTTTGTACCTTTTTTTACTCAGTGTCTATATTGCTGTACATGCAAAGGGTAGCAGCATATGCATGCATCCTTGAGCAAAGGCATGCCATGCTGAAGGTCAGTCATTACCCAGATGATTCCTAACACTGATTTTTTTTAAAGACCATTGCCAGCTGGTTTTGGATGCAGGCTGGATATGCCAACTATCCAGGCCACCTTTTCTCCTTGGGGATGGGCAAACATGCTACAGTTATTTAAGCAATGCCTATGGGTATGCAGGTACGTGCAATACATATGTGAGTGTACGTGTGTGTGCATGTGTGTGTGTTTGCGTGTTTCAATAGATAGATTAGATAGATACTTATATAGATCTACAAATCTATCTATATATGTATCTATGTGTGTGTGTGATACACACAGACGCACACACACACACACACACACACACACACACACACACATATATGTTTATATTATATACAAACACACACATGCACCCACTCTCTCACACACACACACACACACACATGTATATATATATATATATATATATATATATATATATATATATATATATATATGTGTGTGTGTGTGTGTGTGTGTGTGTATGTGTGAGAAATGTGAATTTGGTTGAAACTGTGGTTGATATCTGTTTAGTCAACAAAATTTGGTTGACTAAACAGATGTTGACAGGTGTGCGAGCTCATTCTCTGATGTTCAAACAGATGTTGACAGGTGTGCAAGCTCATTCTCTGATGTTCAAACAGATGTTGACAAGTGTGCGAGCTCATTCTCTGATGTTGTGCGATCATGGAGTTAGTATTTGTAACTAGCAGGGGGATGTAGAACACAGCCCCCCACATGGTGGGTGCAGAGGAGTTTAAACAATATTTTTTTGTTTTTTTTTAATATACATTTTTAAGTTTTTATGAACCAGCAGGCCACAGGCCAATAGAGCATATTAGCTTGTGCATATGAAATATACTGATATGCGTATCCTCACATAAGTTATTCTTTCCTCATCACATACCATTATACCTACCAAACACAAACTACAAAAATGCGAATTCGCCCCACTAGAGGAAGCAACATCCTTGACCTGGTTATTTCTAACATGGGCAACCGTTGCTCAACACCAATACTCATTTCCTCCCTGGTTAGATCCGACCACAAACTAATTACCAATCAGTAAAAACAAAATGAAAACTCCAGCAAAGCTTGATCTTCCTGAATGAAAACAACAAACAGGGACGGCAGAGCTGAGTAAAATGCTGAACTATTTATTAAGCGCTTTTCATTTGCTGTATAATGCAAACTTCTTCAAATAAAAATAAAAGAAATACAAAGTGTCTTATTTAAAGGTAAAACCAATCATCATGTGACTAACAAGTCCAATCATGAAGTACTATTTAATTAAGAAACTCCCTCTCTTAAAACCAAATTGCCACAAAAACCTAATACTCACTAAAATTTCCTAATGGAAACAACTTCTAGGAAACTAGTAACACTAACAGTTTCCTAATAGAAATGAACATGTAAGAATTCTACGACAACATATACGAAAATTCAAAAAGTAAACAAGATTTTCATCTAATAAAACCATGCATAAAATTTCCAAAATCATACAAAGTATGTATACTAATAATTAATGGACCCTTTCATCTTTGTAAGCTCTTTAGCTTTAAAATACAGCTTATAGAGCAGGTCTCATTTATGCCTGGAAATTTGTACGCATTTAAGTAAATTTGCCAGAACAATTCTAATTCCTCTAATTGTAAAGGCAGAGGGCCACCTCTAATATCAAGGGATACTTGATCTTTGACTTTATATTTGAACTTATGTTCCTTATTTAACGAAATATGTTTCTCTAGGGCATTTTCTATTTTGCCTTTAGTAATGGCATATTGGTGTTCATAAATACGATCACGGAGTCTACGCTCCATTTTGCCAATGTAAAATGCAGAGCAACATTGGCACCTAGCTAGGTATACAACATACTTAGAGTTACAATTGAATCTTTGTTTCAGTTTATACTGGATGTTATTGATGTAAAATGAATTACCAATATCAATAAATTTACAAAAATTACATGATTCACACTTAAGCATACCTGCAATTTTAGGGATTCTTCTATTATGTTGTTCCAACAAGTTTTTCAGTTTTTGCCCCTTCTGAATATAATTTTAGGGGAATTACCCAACTTGCTGAACAACATAGGGTTATTTCTAAACAGTTCCCAATTCTTCTATATTACCTTAACTACAATCTGGCTATCCAAACTAAATGTAGCAATGAAGCTCAGATGAAAATCAACTTCTACCCTTGAGTTATTAGCTCGGGGGCTGTCTTCAGTCACATAATTCACTTGATTATATCCAAGAAGTTGGACTGTATCACCATTCTTCACACCCAAAATAGGACTATAAACATTGTTCTTCTTTTAAATGTAACCTGTTCAATCAAAGAATCCAGTAGTACCTCAGGATACTCACGAGTTAGGAACATATGTTTTAATGTGTAGCATTTCTGGTGGTGAGGGTGGCAACTTGAAAAATGTAAAAATGCATTTGAGTAAGTGCTCTTTCTGTGAATCTTAGCTACAAAACATTGATTCACCCTATTCTTTGTAAAACAAATGTCTAAGAAATTTCTTCTGTATTGAAAGTGGACGTGAATTGTAAGAACTGAGTAGACTGGTTAAAGTATTCTACTAATCTGTTACTTGTATTGATGTCACCTTATAATAAAATAAAAATATCATCTAGGTAACGTATGTAGAATGCTAAAGAATTTTGTAGATCCTTATGTTTAAACACAAATTCTGTCTCCCAATAAGCCATGACTAAATTCGCTATACTAGCCCCGCATGGGGAGCCCATGGCTACCCCCACGTTTTGCAAATAGAAGTCATTGTCGAACATGAAGTAATTATTCAACAAAATGGCATCTAAATGTTCAATTACTAAAGAAATTTTTGATCTGACGCTTTATTTTTTTCTCAGCACTGAGTGACCTCCCAAACCTTTTGAATCAGAGGCACATGGGATATATGCAAATGATCCTTATGAACATCAGGTGTTTCAGCTAATTGGGGATTCTGAATGCCCATGACTTGTTTCGTCATTTTAATGGACAATTTCAGGCCAACAAGGCCAAACCCCACTAGCTGTGGATATGCATATTTCGGCCTTGTTATGACCTCATCAGCACAGCACAAGCAGAGTGTTTGACTAAGCATTAGAAACACAGGGCTGTTATACCCAACTGATGTCCATTATCATTAGGGTTACTGCAAAAATATCCCAAACAACAAACTAAAAGAATGAGTGAGAAGGTCACTGAAAAACAAATCAGTAAAAACAAAATGATAACTCTAGCAAAGCTAGAACTTCCACTGAGTGACCTCCCAAACCTCTTGAATCAGAGGCACATGAAATATATGCAAATGATCCTTATGAACATCAGGTGTTTCAGCTAAATGTCGATTCTGAATGCCCAAATGGCGATTCTGAATGCCCATGACAAACTAATTACCATGAAAATCCACATCTCACCCACACCACCAGCAAAGGTAACCACCATGAAAAACTTCTTCAAAACTGACTTTGGGCTCCTAAAAACAAAAGTGGTTAAGTTCACTACACTCATGCAAATGGAAAATAGGTGCATGACTGCCGAATCATACACCAATGCACTGTACAAATACGTACATAAATGCATTGAACTAGCCATACCCAACAGAACCAAGACGCTCTCCTCCAAAAACAGGAAGCCAATTTGGTGGTCCATAGGTTCATAGGTTCATAGGTTCATAGGTTGGTACTAGGCTATCAGCCCTAGGGCCTATACAAGCCTAGCCATAACAATTCCCTGGCTATTTCTTCCCACATTATTTAATTTCCTGGACCCCTGTCTAGCAGGGCGACTGACGTGATCCCTGGGGTGAATTTCCTTTCTCCCATCCAATCGTCAAGGTTCCTCTTGAAGAGGTCCAAAGAGGCACTCTGCTTGACATGTATGGGCAATCTATTCCAGAGTCTGGGGAGTCTCTGGGTCAGGAACCTATCCCTCCAGCATGTTTTGTTTATTGTGATGACAAGGTTTAGATCCCTGGAGCGTGTAGCTCTGAGGGATTGGGATTTCTTTAAGTGTAGCATGTCCAACAGCTCTGGGTTTGACATGGCCTTGTATGTTAAGCAGAGATCGCCTCTGAGTAGACGATATGTGACAGAGTATAGCTGGAGTTTTTTAAGGCGGTCAGCATAGGGCATCTGCTTTAGGCCTGTGATGCTTTTAGTGAGGTATTTCTGAGGCCTTTCCAGTTGTTGCAGATGTCTTGAGAGGTACATACCAAATGGGGTGTTGTATTCTATAATGGGTCTAATGTGGGATGAGTACAGTGGGACAATGACCTCCTTTTTTCTGGATGAAAAGCCCTTCGTGATGAGGTGTGCCACATAGAAGGATTTCCTGACTGTTGTGGCGATGTGGTTATCGAAGGTGAGACCACTGTCCACCTGTGTCCCTAAGTCTCTTATCACACTTTCTGTGTTTAGTGTACTGCCACCTATATGGTAATTCATGGATACATGTTTTTTCCCAAAGGGGATAACAATACATTTCTTGGCATTGAGCTTGAGCCCATGGCTCTGGCACCAAGCATCTGTTTCTGTAAGGCCCTTTTGTAGAGTATCCACATCATTTGGGGATTCAATAATGGCTCCCAGTTTGCAGTCATCTGCAAACTTTGTTAGCCAGAGTCCCTTAGTGTTGACCTGTACTTCGGAGAAGTAGATGCCAAACAAGAGCGGCCCCAGGACTGAACCCTGAGGTACTCCACTTGTCACTTGTCTGGAGCTGGATTTGGAGTCGGCTACTTTTACAGTGTGGGTTCTATCAGTAAGCCATTTAGCAATCCATTGGGTGACATAGGGATTAATGCCCAACTTAGTGAGTTTATCTATGATTCCAGAGTGGGGGATGGTGTCAAAGGCCTTGGCAAGGTCTAGATAGGCTGTGTGGACCACCTTACCCTTGTCCATGGCTCTGGAGACTGATTCAAAGAAGTCAATCAGGTTTAGGAGACAAGATCGGCCCTTCACAAACCCAAACTGGGTGGGGTCCAGTGTTTGAAGGTTGCCAATGTCTTTGTTTATAAGTTCCATGATAATACGCTCCATGGCCTTGCAGATAAGGCTTGTCAGACTGATGGGACGGTAGTTTCCGGGATCCAAGATGGATCCCCCCTTGTGGATTGGGATAACTGTAGCTTTGCGCCACTCAGTGGGCACGAAACCTGAGGTGAGGCTATGATTAAACATGACACTTAGGTGAGGTGCCAGTTCATATTGTAGTTCATGTAGTACACAGCCCGGGATGTCATCTGGTCCCATGGATGCTGTATTCTTGGCTTTAGAGAGTGCGTTTTGTACCTGTGTGACCGTTATTACTGGAATTTGGCAATCTTCCGGTATTGAGATGGGCCATTTAGGGGGTGAGAAGGGGGTGAAGTTGGCACTGAATCGATCTGCCAGGATATTGGCAATATCCTTTGGATCAGTATATTTAACAAACATTTAACATTAACAAACTCTACAACAGAAGGAAGAAACTGTTACAGAAAAAGGTGAAGTTCCAAGACTGGAAAAACTCCCTTATTAGCCTCAACAAAAATTTGAGATCCCTCATCAAAACCTCTAAAGCTAGCTATGAAGGCAGAATTGTGACAGACACTAAAAACAACCACAAAGCCTTCTGCAGTTATATCAAGAATCTCCATGGCAATACCCAGATTTGCTCTGAGTTACTGCACAATGGTACCTCCTATACTGAGCCAACAGATATTACCAATATACTGGTCGATAAATTCATTGCCAACTTTACCCCCCCCCCCAAAGGACCAATCACAATACCGGAAAAATGCCTGGCACCCAACATTACTGCAGCACAGGTTAAAGCTGCATTGTCCAAGGCAAGAATACAGCTTCCATGGGACCCGACAATATCCCTGGCTGTGTTCTACATGAACTACAAAGTGAACTGGCACTACAGCTGTGTGCCCTGTCCAATGACAGCCTCACCTCAGGCTTTGTCCCTACAGAATGGTGCACTGCTACAGTCATCCCTCTCCATAAAGGGGGAGCGACTACAGACCCTGGGAATTATTGCTCCATTAGCCTGATGAGTCTGATCTGTAAGGCTATGGAGCGCATCATCATGGACCTAATTAACAAGGATATAGGGAATCTCCAAACTCTGGATCCCACGTAATTTGGTTTTGTGAAAGGCAGATCATGCCTACTCAACTTGGTTGACTTCTTTGAGTCAGTCACCAGAGCTGTGGATGAGGGCAAGGCAGTTCATACAGTCTACCTCGATCTGGCCAAGGCCTTTGATATCATTCCCCACTCAGAAATTATTGATAGACTCACCAAACTAGGCATCAACCCCTATATCACTAGGTGGGTTGCAAATTGGCTCACAGTGTGTAAGTAGTAGACTCCAAATCAGACTGCAGACCAGTCACGAGTGGAGTCCCACAGGGATCAGTCCTGGGCCCTCTCCTGTTTGGCATCTACTTCTCAGAAGTCCAGGCCAACACGGAGGGACTCTGGCTGACCAAGTTCACTGACAATTGCAAGCTGGGAGCCATTATTAACTCCCCAAGTGATGTAGACATCCTACAGGAAGGCCTTACTGAGACCAACGACTGGTGTCAGAACCATGACCTTAAGCTTAATGCCAAAAAATGCGTCGTCGTTCCCTTTGGGAAAAACTCAGTTCCCACTAATTACCACATTGATGGTAGTCCACTGAACACTGAAGGCGTTATAAGAGATCTGGGGACACAGGTTGACAGCAACCTCTCCTTCGACCACCACATTGCCACTGTGGTCAGAAAGTCCTTCTATGTGCCATGTCTCATTACCAATGGTTTTGCATCCAGGAAGAAAGAGATCATCATGTCTCTCTACTCTTCCCTCATTAGACCAATCATCGAGTATAATGCCCTATTTGGCATGTACTTCAATAAGCACCTGCAACAGCTGGAAAGGCCACAAAAGTACCTCATGAAGAGGATTCTAGGCCTTAAACACATGTCCTACATGGACAGACTCAAAAAACTCCAGCTTTTCTCTGTTTCATATCATCTATTAAGAGGCAATCTCTGCTTGACTTACAAAGCCATGTCTGACCTAGCCCTGTTAGAAATGTTACACTTAAAGAAATCCCAATCCCTCCACACCACGCACTCCAGGGACCTCAACCTCATTACCACAATCAACAGAACATGCTAGAGGGACAGGTTCATAACCCAGAGACTGCCCATGCTCTGGAACAGACTTTCCATACATGTCAAGCAGAGCACCTCACTGGCCCTTTTCAAGAGAAATCTTGATGAATGGATGGGAAATAGAAAGTTCACCACAGGGATCACTCCGGTGGCTCTACTTGATAGAGGCACCGGGAACTAATGGTGGCATGATGCCAGGGCACTTCTATGGGCTAGGCTTGTAAAGGCTCCAGGGACGATGGCCTAGTACACACATATGAACCTACGAACCGAACACAGAATGAGGTCTTTTTGCAGGTCCTCCAGGTTCATATTTGGCAGATGATCAGCCATTATAAATCTGACTGGCCCTATTGTGACCATGCCTGGTAGAATATGATTAGGAATATAAATGCTGTTGGCAGCCAAACAAAGACTACAAGCAGGTCAAATGCTTAAGTCTTAACACCTATGTGGTGTGGAATGTTGCACCTCTTACAGCCTGCACACATCCTTGCATTCCAGAGTATTTTCTGAAAAATTAACTTAAAAAGCATTATATAAAAAGAAGTTATGTACTCACCATAATGTTCCATGTGTGTTGTCCATCTCGCCTTCATTTTGTACTGGCTGGGTTCAGAACCGATTGCCGGTTCAGACTCGTCCGTTTATAAAAAGCTGGAGGTCTTCAACTAGCTTGTGGCTGAAAACCCTATCCCATAATGCTCTGGGAAACTCCCCAGATCTTGTTTGCTGATATAACAACATATACTAGGACTAATTTCATGTCTATTAGGTCAGAGAAGAGAGGTCAGAGAACATTATTTTGTCCAATTATAACAGCGTGGTCCTTCAGAAGCTAAAGGCTGGTGGAAGGAGGGTGGGATGTAAGAATGAAGGTGAGATGGACAACACACATGGAACGTTATGGTGAGTACATAACTTCTTTATGTGATGTTGTCCTATCTTGCCTTTATTCTGTACTGGTTGGGACAGTGTCCCTAGCACCATCTTTCTCGTTTGGCTCAAGTAAGTATATTCTTCAGAACAGTAGACCCAAAAGAGGCCCTGTCCCTGGATGCCAAATCCACTTTGTAATAAGTGATAAAGGTATGAGGCCTTGCCCATGTTGCTGCAGCACAAATGGTATCAATTGGTAATCTCACCTGAAAGGCAGCAGAGGTTGCTATAGCTCTTGTAGAATGACCTTTTATCTCTTCAGGGAGTTCTTTGTTCTGAGATTTGTAAGTAAAAGTAATGCAATCTGATAACCATTTAGAAAGAGAGACTTTAGACAGTGGGGCACCTTTCTTAGGGTCTGAAAAGGATACAAATAGTTGGTTGGATCGTCTGAAGTCCTTTGACCTATGTAAATGGAAATGCAATTGTCTGTGCACATCTAGTTGGTGTAGCATATATTCTGCCTTGTTGCCATAGTTGGAAAGAAACTGGAAGTTCAATAGATTGATTCAGATTAGATTCTGAGCATAAAAAAACAGGAAATAATGAAAAAAATATATAGCATCACAAATAAACCATCCAAATATATAGAAATGCTCCAGACACCACTAAGGTTTACACTTCTTTAATAAAACAAATGTTAAATAAAAAAATAATAAATAAAAATAAATCCAATAAAATTAAGCGCTTTCGTCTCTTGCCAAGAGAGACTTCATCAGAATAATTTCACAGACAAAACGCACCATTTTTATAATACATACACCATGATTGGCAGTAGAATTGACCAACACCATCCATTTCCATTTTGATGTCATTTCCTTCCATCCAAGCTTGTTCTGTTTATATACAGACAATTGTAAGAAAATATCATACCTTCACATTGTAAATGAGTAATGCACTAATTATGACTTACAAATACATTTTATTTCAAGTTAGTATTACAAAGTATTGTGTCCAGAAGCCAGATTAATATATCATATGCACGTATCGATTCCTATTTGGAGGACTATATGCTAAATGGAAGGACAGAACAGGAATTGTATGACTTTTTATACAGGAAAGATTTAGTCATTCCCATTTTTTCTGTATACCTAAAATCCATACAAATATTGAAAAGCCCCCATTTAGACCAATAGTGTCAGCAAGGGGATCTAAGACACACCCCCTGGCGGCGTTGGTAGACTCCTGGGTAAAGCATGTGGTCAAAAAAATTCCCCATTTGGTACAAGATACATGGGAGTTTCTTGTTCTGTTTAAGAATGATATATGGGAAAAAGATGAAGTCTCTCTTGACAAGAGACGAAAGTGCTTAATTTTATTGGATTTTATTAAAGAAGTGTAAATCTTGGTGGAGTTTGGAGCGTTTCTATACATTTGGATAGATTCTGAGCATACTTTGGGTAGAAAGGATGGGTTTGTTCATAGGGATACCCTGTTCTTGTGAAAAAGCATGTCGACAATGCCTGTAATTCTGAAACTCTTCTAGCGGAAGTGATGGCTATCAAAAGAATTGTATTCCATGTCGAAAACTTTAGGTCACAGGATGATGCAGGTTCAAAAGGGGGGAATATCAGATGAGATAAGATAAAATTTAGGTCCCATGGTGCTGATGGGGCTTTAATGGGTGGTCTTAATAAAATAGTGTCCTTAAGAAAGGCCTTGTATAGTCTGTGGGACATTAGAGTTGGTCCTGATTCATTTATATGGAAGTTAGATATTTCTGCTAATTGGATGCGAAGAGTGGCTGAAGCTGCACCTTCATTAAAAAGTTTTGTCAAAACTTCAAGAATGGAAGCTATGGGAGCAGAAAAAGGGTCAATGAGGTTATTTTCGGCCCAAGCAGAAAATCTTTTCCATTTGCTCATGTATAATTTCATTGTTGAAGTCTTATGAGACGAGATTAAGATATATTTCACTGAGTGGGAAAGGTTAGGGAGCCTGGCTATGTTTGGAATTGGAGCAGCCACTCTGTCAGTTTGAGACTTTGAAGAGAGGAATGGAGCATACCTGATGCATGAGTCAGAAGGTCCAGAACTGGGTCCAGAATCCACAGCTCTTCCTGTAAATGAGTCCACAGGAAGGGGAACCAGATTTGGTGACGCCAGTATGGGGAGATGAGTATTAAGTTCTTTCCCAATGAGTTGGTTTTCTGAAGACCTTTGGGTATCAATGGAAAGGAGGGAAGGTGTAGAGGAGACCTGAGGGTCAATTGTGTACAAGTGCATGCCTTGGTGACTCCCCAGGGGGGGATTAGTGCAAAAAAGCTGCTGCATTTGGCATTCATGGACATGGCAGAAATGTTGCAGCAAGGCTGTCCCTATCTGCGGAAAATCATCTCTGCCACCTCTTGTTTTAAGGGCCATTCTTGAGCCATTATGATCGCTCTGCTGAGTTTGTCTGTTATAATGCTGGATTTCCTCGGGATATGTGCTGCTTTTAGAAAGCAGTGAGAGCTGGTAGCTCAATGCCATACTCTCAGAGCCTCTCGACAAAGGGGGTAGGACCTGGTTTCTCCTTGTTTATTTATGTACCAAACAACTGACATGTTGTCCATCTGTATTGCAATAGTTCCCGGTGGAAGAGAGTCTTGGAATGCTTGCAGCACTAAAAGCACCACTGTCATCTCTAGGATATTGATGTGCAAATGGGCCTCATGTTCCTGCAAAGTGCCTTGAACTGTCCTTCCCAGATGATGCCCCCCCACCCCATCTGAGAAGCATCCGTGGTCACTGTGGCCAAAGGTTGAGGGTGAAGAAAGGGGCGGCCTAATGTTACATTATTGGAGTAAAGCCACCATCAAAGGTACGTTTTGCAGGATTTGGTTATCAAGGTCTGATGGGACATGGGTAGTTCCTGCATGGACCATTGAGTGAATAGTAGCCACTGAAGCATTCTCATGTGTAGCCATGCCAATGGGATCAGGGTAATTGCAGCTGCCATTGTTCCCAGTACTTTGAGGATTGTTCTTGCATGAACATTTCTTTTGGGAAGAATGTTTAGGATTTGGGATCGTAAGACTTGAACCCTTTCGGAGGGAGGTTTTGCCACCATATTTCTTGTGTCTAAATCTGCTCCTATAAAGACAGTATGCTGAGAAGGCAACAAGACAGACTTTTCGTAATTTATTGTGATTCCCAGGTGAGAGCAGAGATGTAAGGTGGTGTCTCTCGCTTTTGTTAGTAGATGCTCGGTGGTGGCAGTTAGGAGCCAGGCATCTAGATATGGAAACACTCAGAATCCTAAGCATCTGATGTAAACCATGACTACTGCCATACACTTGGTGAACACTCTGGGGGCTGTAGTGAGACCAAAGGGCAGAGCTTGAAACTGGTAGTGACTGGACACCAGCCAAAAGTGCAAATAACTCCTGGATCACCTGTCCATCTTTATATGGTAGCACGCATCCTGGAGATCTATGGAGCACATCCAATTGCCTTTTCCCAGAAAGGGAAGTAGTGACTGCAGTGTTAGCATCCAGGCCTTCCCTTTCTTCACTGATTTGTTTAATCTGCTGAGATCCAGAATACGGCTCCAGTCCCCTGTTTTCTTTCGAACTAAAAATGACCTTGATTAAGTTCCTATTTGGTCTGCATGGACTGTTTGGATGACTCTTTTTTTCTAGCAACATTTTTAGTTCTAGAGTTGCCTGTTCCTTCTGACTGGGTAGAATGCCTGGGATGTTCCTTATGTTTGGGACAGGGGAAGGAAAAGGGTATGGAGTAACCTCTGGATACAGTTCTTTATACCCACTTGTCTTTTGTGATTTTTAGCCAGACTTCTGGGTACAAAGATAAGCGACCCCCGACTGCCTCCATAGATGGCCAGACGGGCCTCCTTTCAGGAGAGCTGAAAGGGTTTGCTGAAGAAGGACACTTTGTCTGATAACCCCACAGCTATTGAACCCTGAAGAGTATCTCATAGCTCCTTCAGGAGATCTCTCTGTAACCTGGTAAAGTGTGTAAGGTAATTCAGGGACCTGAGTGTAAAGGTCGCTGAAGAGAAGGTCCGCTTTCCATATCTGTCCATCATACGAGACTCTTTGTTCAGGGGATGGACAGAAGAGGATGTCTCTGACAATTCCTTCTTGGTGGCCACCGCCACCACCATAACATCTACTGGGACATCTTTTGTAATAAAAGTTTTATCCTCGGGGGAAGCAATTAATTTATTTGGCCTCCGGGTAACAGGCTTCACCGAGTCTGGAGACTCCTACACCTTTTGAAAAACTAGGTCCATGAGTTCATCGAAAGGTGGAGACACCCAAGTGGCGAAAGGGCGAGACCCAAAAGCCTTCAGGTAAACAGACTCTTCCTCAGAAGGGTTGATGGGCTTCCAGCCACCTCTCGCTTAAGTATTTCTAGAAGGTTTTCAAACCTGACATCCTCAGAAGGTGACAGTGGGGACCCTTCTGACTCATCGAGGTCTGTGTCAGGTGTGACTGACTCCTCTGGGGAGCCCAAATGCCTCCTCTTATATAATCTCTTGTGAGGGACCTCTTCAGAAGGGTATTCTGGAGAGGTTTCGGAAGAGAGAGGTTCACCCAATGAGGCATCCTGAAGCCATGGATCTCCACATCTTTGTGGATTCGGTTGTGCGGAGATGGACACTGGTGCCTTTGGGGAAGGAATGAGTGGGTCTGAGAGTGGAGCTGCCAGTGGGGACAGCGCTCTCCTCATTAGCTCAAAAGCCCCTTGCCCATGGTCCGAGGAAGTTCCCGGCTCCAAAGAACTAGAAGGCATCGCCGGCACCAAGGGGCTTGTCTCAGAGGCCAATGTAGGCTCCAAGCTCACCAGTGCCAAGGCCCTGAGAGGCAAGTTTGGATCCGACAAATGTCCGATCCGAGTGTCCTCCCTGGACCCGACCAGAGAACATTAGCTCCTAGGCTCTTCAAGCTTGGATGGCACCGAGGAAGTCGGAGGAGTAGTCAGGACTGAAGATCCTGAAGCAGGTCTCAGCTCCGACGGTTCCACTTCAATCAGCTCTATGCATTCCAGCTCTGAGGTCCCAAGTCAGGTTGGAGGAGGAATCAATGTTGGCAGGGTAGGCTTAGTCGGTTCCAAAACCCTCTGGGTCGGGTCCAACAACAATTTGGCTAGCGCCAGTGACCTCAAAAGTCTGTGCACCACCCGATCCACATCATCATCTGAAAGGCTCCGGGAGGATCGAGAAGGGTGGGGAGGGCTGGAGATCTTGAAACCTGCAGAACAGGAGATCTTAGCACCAGAGAAAATGGTTCCAGTACTGGGGACCAGCTCCGAGCTTGAAACATCAATGGCTCTGAAAATGAAGGAGCCGAGGTGGATGGTTTTTCAGGCCCGACAGATTTCAGGTCTGATGATGACATCTTCAGTAACTTTTTTGTCGGTTCCAAATGAGGTTCTGAAGATGATGAAGAAGATCTTTTTCCTGCTTTCTCAGACTTTGAGGAGGGGGAGGTCTGTTTTGTTGGACTCTGACCTTCTACTAATACCTCTGAAAAAGAAGTCTTTAATAGTCCCCTAAGAATCAATTTAGTCTTCCTTTCAAGAAGATGGTTGGGAGGGTGGCCTAATGGTTAAGGTGTTTGCCTTACAAACACAAGGTGCAGGGCTTGAGTCTCTCAAGGGATAATTGGCTAGGTTTAAAATGGCTCGCAATGGCAGTTAGCCTAGTACTAATCTATGAACCTATGAACCTAAGAAGAACCCTAGAACTAAAAGAGTGGCAAATCGCACAAGACTCTTGTAAATGTACTGCTCCAGGACAGTACACACACACAGACACACAGTATGACCATCCATCATTGACATTTTTGACTACATTTTGAACATTTTTTCAAACCCGAAGGATTGGTATCTTTGGTCTGCTTTGACATCTTGAAGGGCAATCAAGCTAACCACTATAGATATATATATATATACATATATATATATATATATATATATATATATATATATATATATATATATATTTAACAACACACCAAAAAGATAAATATTTTTTTTTATCAGAATATAAAAACACACACACACACACGGAAAAGCCCTCTAACTTGATTTCTAGAGTTGCCTGTTCCCTCTGATTGGGTGGAATGTTTGGGATGTTCCTTATGTTTGGGACGGGGAAGAAAAAGGGTATGGAGTGACCTCTGGATACGATTCTTTGTACCCACTTGTCTTTTGTGATTTTTAGCCAGGCTTCTGGGTACAAAGATTAGTGACCCCCGACTGCCTCCAGAGATGGCCAGATGGTCCTCTTTTCAGGAGTGCTAAAAGGGCTTGCCAAAGAAGGACAATTTATCTGATACCCCCGCAGCTACTGAACCCTGGAGAGTACCTCGTAGTCACTTCAGGAGATCTCTCCGTAACCTGTTAAAGTGTGTAAGGTAATTCAGGGACCTGAGTATAAAGCTCTCTGAAGAGAAGGTGCGCTTTCAATATCTGTCCATCATAAGAGACTCTTTGTTCGGGGGATGGACAGAAGAGGATGTCTCTGACAATTCCTTCTTGGTGGCCACCGCCACCACCATAGCATCTACTGGGATATCTTTTGTAAGAAAAGTTTTATCCTCGGGGGAAGCAGATAATTTATTTGGCCTCTGGGGAACAGGCTCCACTGAGTCTGGAGACTCCCACACCTTTCGACAAACTAGATCCATGAGTTCATCGAAAGGCGGAGACACCCAAGTGGCGGAAGGGTGAGACCCAAAAGCCTTCAGGTAAACAGACTCTTCCTCAGAAGGGTTGATGGGCTTCCAGCCACCTCTCTGCTTAAGTATTTCTAGGATGTCTGCAAATGAGACATCCTCAGAAGTTGACGGTGGGGACCCTTTTGACTCATTGAGATCTGTGTCAGGTGACAATAGCTGACTTGGGTTATACAACAATCCACCAACAAAGAAGTTATTAAACCACTTATCTAACTCTAGTAATACAAGTGGAAAGGAAAACCCTCTAATTTAAACAGGCCAAGCAGCCTTCTAACTTAAACAAGCTGGTTTAATAGAGAAAGGGAAACTAAGAAAAAGTCACACACTAAGGCAAACAGCACTCTATCTGAATGGGCTTTACCTATATATAAATATAGCCCTTTACGAAAAAACAATTCTAAGTGTGAAGGCTGCCAGCCTAGCTAGATAGAATTTTGTAAATAATTTTGTCCTTGTAAATATTAATATGATCCACAGGCTTGTTTGACAAACGTAAGAAAACTGTGATATATTCTGAGCTTCAAAACTGTAACCACCATGCACCCTGCTGGAAGAAAGATGATAAGTAAAGGAATTTACAGCTGTGTGTGATCTCAAGCTAGGAAACAGGATGTCTGCAGCTAGAAATTCTTTCCATTGTCCTAAGACAGATATAATAACTAGGTTTCACATGTAAAGTATCTTTTTTTGCTGTGGCTTCCTGGCAGGTGCAGATTACAAAGAAATGTTAAATTTTAAGTTCTGTAAGCCCAGGAAACTTAAACAGAAGTGTCAAGAATTATGTAATCTGAAATGACTCAGCAGTAATGTTTATTATCAATTTAAGGGCTATCTCAGAAAGTAAGAAATGCATTTTGTATTTGTTTTTGAACCTGAACACATCATCTCACCAGCACTGCGCCTTGCTCTGTAAGTAAGATATTTAGAACAGTGATTTATCTTCGAGATAGATAGAAATAGTAATATTAGTCTAGCTGTTTCTATATTTATATCAGACTGTTCTACAATGTTGTTTTAAAGTATTTCCTGTGATTTCTGAACTCTCTATTGTCACTGTGTTGAATTCATGAGTATTGTCTTGTGCTTTTATTATTTATTATTAAATATATTTAAACCTTTAAACTGTGCCTGTTTTGTGTAGAAATAATTTAAGCTCTTAGTGTGATTGCATGTATTTGGCGATACTGTATAGGCCACTCCTAAATAGCCTTCAAGTCTCAGTCACACTTACCAATCGGATAACAGTAACATTGCCCAGTAGAATTGGACACCCTTTGGTAAGGGCCTTTATAGTAGCTGATAAGGAAGGTTGGTGGCAGGTGGTACTACTGTACAGTCTGGGCAGAAGGGGGCATAGCTGGAGAACCTGTGCCAGGCTTCCTCAGGAGTGTCTGTATGTTTGTATATAACTCAAATCTCAAAGTGTGCATGTGTCAGCTACTTGGTCAAGGACACGAAGCACTGGTTGGACAGAGAGAGTGCTGGAGGTTTTTGGCTTGACCACTCGGCTGAGATCTGAACCCTATAGCTGTGCCAATAGGGAGTCTTATTGGGGATCTGGAAAGAAAGGGAGAAACCAGCCCCAGACTGACTGTGATCTCTGTCTGCTCTTAAGGGAAATTGTACTTTACTGTGTGTGTACTTGTTATCCTCCCAATGTGGACGCCCCTCACTAGTGCTAGTGGTGAGGATTGAGGCTACTTGATTACTGGGCCAGTGCACAGGCATCACATATTAATCGATGGCATTGGCTTGTAGTGATGTGTATAGTGAATTCCTGTATACAGTGATCAGTGAAGGTGTTTTTGTACTCTAATCCGCCATGCATACAATTGTTTTATTTCTTTTGTTAGCTTAGTTAGCCAGGGAGAGCAGGCAAGCATGTCAGCAGATGAGTATGGCAAGCTGACAAGGAGCCAGTTGGTTGAGATGTGCCAGGCTAAAGGACTGGTGCATTGAAACCTGACTAAAGCAGACATGATTGCAGCTTTAGTTACAGCTGCATCCGAGACTAGCAACCAGGAGGACAGTCAGACTGGCTGTGGAGATGTGCAACACTCAGAGAATGGACAGCTCAACCTTTCTACAGAGGACTTAAAAGTCCATCTGGAGCTAAAGAGGCTTGAGTTGGAAGCCAAGCATTTGGAAATAGAAGCAGCAGAGAGACTGAGGCGTCTAGAGAGCGAGGAACATGAGAAACTCCGATGTCTGCAGACTGAGGAGAATGAGAAACTGCTGCGCCTGGAAGCTGAGGAGAAGGAGAGGCAGAGACAACATGAAAAGGAGATGCTGACTCTTCACCAGAGTCATGGAAGTAATGGGGAAGAGAGTAACTGAACCCCAGAAGCAATAAAGGTCAGTAAATTTTCTTCCACAGTTGACAGAGGGGGATAATTTTGATAGGTTCATTCATATGTTTGAAAGGGTATGTAAACAGTATGATGTTGACCAAAGGCTCTGGGTATGGTTCCTGACCACCTTACTCCATGGTAAAGCTGTAAATGTTCTACCCAAACTGTCTGATCAGGACTTTATAAATTATAATGTTGTAAAGAATTGCTTGATAGAATTTTTTAAGCTAACACCTGAAACTTATAGGAAAAAGTTTTGTGAGCATAGACACAAGGCAGATGAAAGTGTGTGTGAATATGTTGCTGAACTGAGCACTTATTTTCATAGGTGGGTGAGTGGATGTCAGGTCACCACTTTTGAAGGGCTGGCAGACCATTTGGTGAGGGAACAAGCCCTTAGCACTTTGCCTGAGGACATGAGGATCTGGTTAGCTGTAGACAATGCTCTACTGTAGATAAGTTGGGGAAGAAGGGAGACATACACCTTGCAAGCAAGGCATCACTGCATAGGAGAGGGACACCCAGTGCTGCTCATGGGTCTAAGGGAACCCATGATGGGCAGCCCAGACCAGCCCAACAGAATCTACCAGTAGCAGGGGAAGCTGCTAGTCCAGGTATACATCTAGGGCCTAGGGTTAAATGTTTTAAATGCAACCACTGGGGCCATGTGACATATAGATGTCCATGGAGGCAAGGTGGAGAACAAAAGATGGGAGACCCAGTAAGTGGGGATGACAAAATCCCAACAGTAGGTTTTCTTGAGACAACAAGGGTACCACACTACCACAAGAGGTTATATCCTATCGTAGTGAATGGCAAAGAGACCATTGCTAAGAGAAACACAGCCTCTGACATAACCGTTGTGAAGCCTGCAGTGGTTACAGAGGTGCACTACTTGCCTGGGCAGTCTACTCCAGTCAGAGCTTTAGGAGGGACCCCATTCCAAATACCTTTGGCTATGGTTCACCTTGACTGGGAGGGTGGGAAAAGAAGCCAGCAAGTATGTGTGTTTGAGGATATCCCTGCAGATGTCCTGATAGAGAATGACTTTGATAATGCAGTACCATGTGCTCATGCAGTTACACGCAGTCAGGCTTGGAGACAAGCATGTGGGTCTCGTAGCCTAGGGGAGACCCAGACAGACTGCACACTTGCAGCCAGGACTGGTGAGGTGGTTACTTCAGGGAGGGAGCTGCCCCTACCCTGTAGCTGTGAGACTGAAGGTGAGACACAACTGCTTGTGGGTACTGATGTTCCCTTGGACAGAGTGATTAAGAGGGCACAGGTGAGTAGTAGTATCCGGGCTGAAAGTGAGGCACCGCTGTCAGGGGATACCAGACTTCCTGTGGAAGGGGAGCTGGGAAGGATTACAAAGTACGTTACAAGGTCTGAGACAGGTAGCTAGTGAGGCACCTTATTCTCAAGGGAAGGCAGAATCTCTATACTGGGACAAAGATTTACTGTATAGAGAGTGGACCCCTGAGGGAGGGCTAGAAGGTGAGAGGATACAGCAGTTGGTAGTGCCTAGAGCATACCATCTGGCACTTCTAGCCATAGTCCATTATATTCCCTTTACAGGTCATATGGGCATAAAGCATGCAAAGAGATGTATTATGCAGAACTTTTATTGGCCTGGGATTTCCAGAGATGTAACAGGATACTGCAGCACCTGTGAGCAGTGCCAAAAGGTAGGCAAGGCAGGAGACAAGGTGAAATTTCTTTTGATGCCTTTGCCTGTGATTGAGGAGCCATTTCAGAGGGTAGCTATGGATGTTGTGGGGCTTCTGAGTACCCCAAGTTCCAAAGGGAAAAATATATATCCTAGTGGGAGTAGATTATGCTACCAGATACCCGGAGGTGGTGTCTCTGTCCTTCATTGAGGCAGAAAGGGTGCCAAATGGTTTGTTAGAGATTTTCAGCAGGGTAGGTTTCCCAAAAGAAATACTGACTGACAGATGTGCCAGTTTCATGTCAGACCTGCTGGCTTGTCTGTGGAAGCATTGTGAGTTAAAGCACCCAAAGACCACCCCCTACCATCCCCAGACTACTGGTCTTGTTGAGAGGTTAAACACTACACTGAAGTCAATGCTACGGGCATTTGCAGACCAGTATAAGAGGGAGTGGAACAAATATTTGCCCCATCTGTTTGCTTACAAAGAGGTGCCCCAGGAATCCACAGGTGTTTCACCCTTTGAGTTGCTGTATGGGCATAGGGTAAGGGGACCTCTAGATTTGATTCGAGATGAATGGGAGGTTGACTGTGAATCCCACAAGGAGTCTGTTGTGGCATATGTCCTAAACCTCAGGACAAGGCTCAGGGAACTCATGGGCTTGGCCCAAGAGAACCTGGCAGAAGCCTAATAGCAGAAAAATGTCTGGTATGACAGGAGTGCTCGAACTAGAGAGTATGCTATAGGGCAGCAGGTAATGGTTCTCATTCCTGCCAGACACAACAAGCTGCAGGCAGCATGTGAGGGACCCTACAAGGTGGTAAGGAAGATCAGTGATGTTAACTACATGGTGGAATTGCTAGGCAGGAAACAGGGGCACAAAGTGTACCACATTAACATGATGAAACCTTATCATGATAGGGAGGCCATTGTGCTGAGTATTTGCAGTGGATTGCAGGAGTTTGAGGGAGATCTGGTGACTGATCTCCTCAACAAGGCTCAGACTAACACCTCAGTGGAAGGGATAGCAATGTCCCAGCAGCTATCTCCTACCCAGGTTTGAGAAATCTGAGCAGTGTTACAGGAGTTTGGGGACATGTTCACTGGGAAACCAGGGTGCACCCACCTAAGGTAGCACCAGGTGGATACAGGACCCCAAAGGCCTATTAGGCAGGCCCACTATAGGGTGCCTGAGAGAGTCAAATGGACTCTGAGGGAGGAGATACAGGAAATGTTGGAAGTAGGGGTAATACAAGAATCCAACAGGCCCTGGGCCTCTCCAGTGGTGCTGGTGACAAAGAAGAATGGCAGCACCAGGTTCTGTGTGGACTACAGGAAATTAAACAGTCACATAGAGTCAGATGCTTACCTCATGCCTAGGACAGATGAAGCTGTAGAGCAGCTGGGTGGGGCTAAGTATCTTACCACCATTGATCTTACCAAGGGTTACTGGTAGGTGCCCTTGACTCCCAGTGCTACAGAGAAGTCAGCCTTTGTGACTCCTTTTGGCTTGTATGAATTCACAAAGATGCCATTTGGGATGAAAAATGGGCCAGCGACTTCCCAGAGGCTGGTAGATCATATCCCAGCAGGAGCAGGAGATTTTGCCCTTGCTTACCTAGACGATATTGCCATCTACAGCCATTCCTGGCTAGAGCACCTTCAGCATGTCATGGAGGTGCTGGGCAGACTATAGAGGGCAGGATTGACCACTAAGCCCAGCAAATGTCAGGTGGGTATGGCAGAGGTCTCCTACCTGGGACATAGCGTGGGGAGTGGTAAGATCAGGCCAGAACCTTCCAAAGTGGAAGCATTCAGGCATGGCCTGTATCTGTTACCAAAAAGTAGGTGAGGGCGTTCTTAGGGACAGCAGGGTACTACAGAAAGGTTATCCCCAGTTATAGTACCATAGCTGCTCCCCTCACAGACCTGACAAGGAAAAACAGGCCAGATCAGGTAGTGTGGACCACAGCATGTGAGCAGGCATTCCAGAAGCTTAAAGAAGCTTTGGGAGGACCCCCTGTGTTAACCAGTCCAGATTACAACAAATAATTTGTTGTGCAGGTGGATGCTTCGAACCATGGGGTGGGGCTACCAGATTTCTTTAGAGGGAGAAGAGCACCAGTGGTTTATCTCAGTCATAGGCTCCAACCCAGGGAGGAATGCTATGCAGCTGTAGAAAAGGAATATCTAGCCATAGTGTGGGCACTACAGAAACACCAGCCTTATCTGTATGGAAGGAAATTCATTGTAGTTACAGATCACAATCCCTTAACATGGTTACAGCGAGCCAGTCTGCAAAATGCTAAGTTGCTAAGTTGGAGCTTAGGGTTGCAAGCATATATGTCAGTGCAGCATCGCAGTGGGATTAGAAATGCCAATGCAGATGGGCTGTCAAGACAGGGAATGGGGTAAGGTATACCCAGATAGACCTAACCCTCTCAAGCAACGTTTCTCTAGGGTCACTTGAAAAACTAGCTTGAGTTCTCCGGGGGGTGGGGGGGGGGGCTGTGATCCTGCCAGCCCAGCTATCTGGAATTCGGTGGGTAGTCGTGTGTCATTTGTGAGTATTAATATGATCCATATGCTTGTCTTACAAATGTAAGATAACTATATGTTATGTGTATATTAAACTACTGGTGCAGAAGTGTGTTGTACTCTTATGTTATGTACTGAGCTTCAAGAATGTAACCACAGTGTACCTTACTGAAAAGAACAGAAATGTATACCACTGCAAAAACTATCTAACCAAAACACCAAAATTACTATATCTAGAACTCACTTTCTCTCTACATTGCTCTATGCATTTCTTGTATTAACAAACCTTAACAAGACAAACCTACACAAATTGTCCATGTGCTATAATAAAATAGCTAGATTTGCAACCAACGCTAATTTCCGCTCCCACCACTGTCACTCACTAAAATAACTAGGTTGGCTAGAACTCCCGAATCTACTAAATCGTAACCAACTCACTATGGCTCATTACTTGCTGTACCATCCAAACATGATTCCTGATTTCTCAGGCTTACTCAACTTTCACAATTCTGCTTGCCAACTAAGATCCACAAACAAAGCCCTTCTTGAAGTAGCTAAGTGTAGACACAGTGCTGTTGAATCCCTTTACTCCTACACAGTTGCTAAAATCTAGAATTCTCTTTCACCAGATATCAGATTACAAAACAGCAGTTCCATCTTTAAAATCCAATTAAAAGCCCACCTCAATCTCATCTGGCAATGTACCTGTACTGACCATGGCTACCCTACTACCACCATTCAGATAAATCTTCCTCTGGCACTACTCAAAGGTCAAACACATAAAAAAAACAACTAGCAGATTTTTTTAAATTGTTTAAATGAATGTATATAACTGTATGTAGCATTACTGCACTTTCTTACTCAAATAATTATATTTTCTGCTTTACTACTGTACACTGTATATATTGTACACTTCTGTAACTTCTCACCATACTATGCCATGATATACTATTGTCTGCTGTATTAATTTGTACTCATCTATGTCTTTTGTGTTTTATCATGTATGAGGAGCTTTTGTATTTTGTATTTTTATGATTGTCATGTATGTGGAGCTTTTCTACCCAGGTCTCTGCTGAAAACGGGCACCTGATTGCCCAGTCAGACCAACCCGGAAATCAAATATAAAATAAAATAAAATAATCAAACAACATAATGCACCTGCAGCAAGTTACCCAGGAAGCTTTTACATCCATTGAACTCTGGCTATACAACTCCCAGCTATTACTCAACCCCAATAAAAGAAAACATTTACTTTTTTTTCCTAAAAGATAATGAGTAAATAAATCAAATTTTAAAATTTATTCCGCAAATAATACTCTAATTGAAGCTGTTCCACACACAAAGCTCCAAGGAGTAATCATCGATGAAAACCTGAAATCTGACCTACATATCCAAACTAACATAAAAAAAAAACAGTAATAACTAGGTACTCTCTACATGCATTCACGCTTTCATAATCAGTCTACTAGAATATACTTGCAAACAGCTACTTATTAGCTTCCCTCTTGTATGGTGATGATATCCTTACTTATCTCCAAACCTCCCTCTTATCAAAACCTGAAGCCTGTTATAACAAAATAGCAAAATTCGCCACACCCTCTGTCTACTCTCCTCACCACTCATGTCACTTCAGACACTATAATGGCTCGAGCTAGCATGTCACCTAAACTTCTTACAACTTTTGTTGTAGGGTATAACCCTACTGCCTGCCCTGCTCTAACGTCCATTCTCTCAAGCTGTCTCCCAACTAGGCTTCTAAGATCCAAAGACAAACAACATCTATCAGTGTACAAGCCTAGGAAGAATGCCGGTAAATCCATTTACTCTTAGTCCATTGTGAAAGTCTAGAACAATCTGCCCACAGATATCAGAGCAAACAACAACTGTCCTTCATTTAAATATGCCTTAAAAGAATTTGTAAGCAAATCATGGCTCTGTTACTTCTCTACCCCCACTTAATATTATGTCCTTTAACATTAACTTCCATTTCTCAACTGCCAATTCTTCTCCCTTCTACTCCAGACATTTTTATTATTATATGTTATGTACTATTCCTCTCTTGTTATGAATAATCTGTATTATCTTACTGTTTTATCTCCCAAAAATAATGTCTGTTGCTATACTAGTACCTACTTAATCAATCAACACTTTTTGACCTTAACTAGTTGATGTATATTTTATTATTATACCTTGTCTAATATTTCTGTTAATAATTACCTATTTCTGGAGCTTTTCTCCTTGGGCTTCTGCTGAAAATGGGCTTCCTGGACCACAGTTAGACTGTTGTCAAAATAAACAAATGAAATCCAGCTAAAAGATTTCAGCTATTGAAGTGTAATTATGTAAACCATTGTGTGCAGAAAACCTGGAATACAAGCAGGAAAGACAGTAAAATGGCACAGCAATGCTGACAGAAACGAATGGTGAATTGCCAGTTTCTGCCCAAACTAACTGAATATAACACACACAGAGTGCTGTATTGCAGCAATAAGTACAATTGATTATAAACAAAAGATGCAGATTATTTAAGGTAAATGACAAATAATTATGCCAAAACATATTATAGTGTAGAGCTATGAAGCCAACATGTGGCCATCTTGCTTCCTCTCCTAGGGCAATAATTTAATGACCTTAAAAAAAGTGCTAAAGAAGCACCAGTTCAGAAATCTTATCTCAGAGGTCCCTGCTGTGAACCCTGGCACTGTCCTTGTGTTACTGGTCCTCAGGATATTATACCCCAGCTAGATAAAATCACCTTTAGGAGAAAGAGTACAGCAGATGATATGCCAAAATATGCATACAAAACAAGTAAAACTCTCAATATTACTGAGGCAAATTACTGGCACAGACTCAGTGCAACCTTTGACATCACCTGAACCCCTAAATGTGGGGAGCAAGCCCATCAAACCCCCAGACTTATACATACCCACTCCGAAATTGCCATACCTTGGAGAAAAGTAAGTGTGAGAAACGGGAATATTCTGAGAAATTGCATCTTAGACTTGGTATATACAAGTCTGATCTGTTGGCTATTCAGTCTCCATGTTTCAGAACTCACTTTATCGAGTCCTGACATTTCAAATGGTTATTATGTGTGTGAGTGCGTATGTGTATCCAGATTTCCATACGAGTGTGAGAGACTGCCTCTACTTGTATCTATTTGTCTATGTATGTAACTGTGTGTGTGTGTGTGTGTTTGGGTGTGTATTTGTGGGCTTAATTAATTAATATATATTTTGGATTTAAAAAATACATCCTCCACAACATTTGCACAGTCCACAGCAACTTTAAGATGAAATATTAGATGGATGAATTATTTTACATCAGAAATGTAAAAAAAAACATGTTCATACTAATAGTAAAACAAATACAAAGCAACTTACCAGATAACCCATTTTCTAGGTGCAGTAACACCCTCCAGGGTGGGCATTATTGGGAAGTAATGGAACTTTAAAAGGGGTGTAGCATTGGGCCTGTCAGCATCCCTGGGCAGTTCATTATTTCCCACCCTGTTGGGCATTATTGTTTGTTTGAATACTGTGAGTATGTGTTTGTTTGACCTTTCATAATGAGATATTTTAGATGAGATAATATATTGTAAAATACTAAAAATCAGGTTAAGTACATTTTGTTTTTAGTAAGGCAGTCACAGGGTGACCAGATAATACACACACACACACACACACACACATATATATATATATATGTGTGTGTGTGTGTGTATATATATATATATATATATATATATATATATATATATATGTATATATTTTTTTTTTGGATCTACGTCAGTAGACCAAACTTTTACAAGCTCGAACCTCATATGGCCGAGACCATATGATCAAACATGTAAACGTTCAAACACTGAATAACAAAAAAACAAAACAAAACAAAACTAGACATCTTTTCTGACTTGTTGGCTGTTGTTGAAGCACCCACCAAGAGGAGAAAATGCTGAGAGAAGAAAGGAGCCACTTCTGAGATTTTAAGTATTTTGCTTCAGATTATTTGTTAAGTTTTTCTGCATTGCCGCCTACTTTTGAGCATTTTCTGGCTTGTTAAACTTGATTTCTGTGTTGGTAACTGTATTTAGAACACAACCTAGAGCTGATTACTGAATTTCCTGCGTGCACTTATTTTTAAAATCGTTTTTTTTCTTAAAACTTGTATTTTATCTGTCTCTGGCCTAGCACTCAAGTGTGGGGTCATTTACTGCACTGTTCTAACTTGTTGATACTTGTGAACCTCTGCTTTCCTTAAAAAAAAAAAAAATCTTGCTTTTTTCCCACTTTTCTGAGATTTAAAAAAGTTCAGTTAAAGATTTGCTGTTCTGAACTGTTTGTAAGTTTCTTGGAGCCATTGTTTGCTTAGGCTAAAGGGAAGTCTCTGTGTTCATCAGTAGCAGTGATAAACATTGAGCAGCCTGCCTGCCCCTGTGGGAGTGGTTACTGCCTTGAAACTGTAGTTTTATTGGCCATTTTGGGTCAATTTCAAACTCCTTGATCTCCCTCTCTTAAAACCCGATTGCCTCGTGGTTTTGGCATCTTTTCGGACTTGTTGGCTGTTGGTGAAGCACCCACCAAGAGGAGAAAATGCTGAGAGAAGAAAGGAGCCACTTCAAATATATGTGAGAGATGCAACCATATAGCCAAACTGGAGGCTGAGCTCTCTCATCTCAAAACTGGTGTAACCAGTCAGGAGGAGAAGGCAACCTCACACAACACAATTCCAGTATCACATAGTCCCACCACAACAGCGAACCAAATGCATAAAAACACAAAAACATACTCGGAGGCTCTAAATAAAAATCTACCTAAGCAACAGAGACATCCAAGCAAACGCTACCCCAAAACAAAACACGTACAACACATAGCACGCAAAGTCAGTGTGCCAAGCAGTCACAGCCCTTAAGGCTGAATAACGCACCTGATACTCTTGTAATAGGTAACTCTATTGTCAGACACACTGACGTCCCACTCACCAGGGTGAATAAAGAGAAGGTCACAGTGAGCTGCCTGTCGGGCGCTAGGATCCGCCACATAACGCAAGCACTCAGGTCACTCCAAAGCAAATACAAATATGACTCAGTCATTTTACATGCTGGCGTGAATGACCTGAGACGTACCTCCCTCGACTACATGAAAAGAGACATAGAGGAGCTCTCTGATCATGTAGCCCAGGCCAGTATGACCCTGACCTTGAGCAGCATCTTACCCTCACCTAGAATGATGCCACAGTATAAAGACAAAATGATCGATTTTAACAATTGGCTAAAATTTTGGTGTCATTCAAAGGGGATCCAGTGTCTGTCAGCCTGGGATGACATGCTCAACAAGCCACGTTGCTTCGCTAGGGACGTCTTGCACCTGTCACCCCTGGGCTTTTGGATATTGGCAAAGGCTCTTGCCACCCCCATAGTGCCTTTTTTAGGCAAGGCTCAAAAGTCAAACCCACCTCCATAGACAGCACAAGTAACAAGAAACTAAGGGTAATGCTGCTAAACACCAGAAGTCTTAACCTCAAGATGCACGCACTCGAAGCTCTCCTCAGTATGGAGAACATCGATATCTGTGCAGTGACAGAAACCTGGTTCAAGGCTCCAGAGAGCACCCCAGCACTACCAGGTTATACCTTATATCATGCTTTTCGGCCCCAAAACCCGGACCGAACCACAAAAGGAGGGGGAGTTTCCATATTTATCAAGGATATCCACACCTCCAGGTTAGTGGCATTGCAGGAAGTATCGGAGATCATCCATGTGCAACTGACAGTGGGCAAGACTGCTTTTCAGTTTATAGCATCCTACAGACCACCCTCTCAAAGTCAGGAATCCCACTCGGCTTTCCTGAAAACATTGGAGAACATGAAGATCTCTCCAAACACCATTATATTGGGTGACTTCAACTACCCAAACATAGACTGGCAGCATTACTCAAGCCCCAGCACCTTAGCCCAAAGGTTCCTGGAATTTATAAACTCAAATGCTATGGAACAACTAGTCACCACTCCCACAAGAGGGGAAAACATACTAGACCTGATTATTACCAACATGGGGACTCTATGCTCCATACCAGAAGTATATCCCTTATTGGTAAGATCAGACCATAAATTAATTTCACTGGATATCCACATCCCGACCCCACCCCCAGCCCAGAAAACCACAGTGAAAAACTTCTCAAAAGCGAACTTCACACTTCTCAAAACTGAAGTGGAATCCTTCAAGGCCCCAGGGCCAGTGGAAACTACGGCCCAAACTGCAGAAGCCTATATAAATGCATTCTATGGACATCTCCAGGAATGCATGGATCATGCTATCCCAAACAAAATCAAGACCCAATCATCCAAAGGCAGGCGTCCAGTCTGGTGGACCCCAGCCATAAATAAACTGTACAACAGAAGGAGGAAGCTACTACACGATAGAGCAAAATACCTAAAAGGGAAGGCATCTCTGATCAGTACAAGCAAAAAATTACGATCCCTCATAAAATCCTCCAAGGCCAGCTTCGAGAGAAAAATTGCACAGGACACTAAAGACAATCATAAGGCTTTTTTCAGTTATGTTAGGAACCTGGGATGCAACTCCCAGACTTGTTCTGAGTTGATTCTAAATGACAAAAAATACACTGAACCCACAGACATCGCCAATATCCTGGCAGACAGGTTCAGTGCAAACCCCCCCCCCAAAAGAGCAAGTATCTATCCCGGCAGAGTGCAGCCTCCCAAATATCTCTGACGCTCAGGTGAAGGCCGCCCTCTCCAAAGCAAAAAACACTGCTTCCATGGGACCAGATGGCATCCTGGGTTGCGTCCTACATGAACTCCAAGAAGAACTAATACCTCAAGTAAAACTGCTGTACAATCTCAGCCTCATTACAGGATATGTGCCCAAAGAATGGTGTACAGCAACAGTGGTCCCACTCCACAAAGGTGGCGCCTCTACGGACCCTGGAAACTATCGCCCCATAAGCCTGACTAGCCTAGTCTGCAAGGCTATGGAGAGGATCATCATGGAACTCATAAACAAAGACATTGGGGACCTACAGACACTAGATCCTACCCAATCTGGCTTTGTCAAGGGCAGATCCTGCCTTTTGAACCTGGTTGACTTCTTCAAAACAGTCACCAAGGCCATAGATGAAGGGAAGGTAGTCCACACAGCCTATCTGGACCTCGCAAAGGTATTTGACACAATACCCCACTCGGGCATCATAGATAAGCTATCCTGCCTAAATATAAACCCCTATGTCACAAGATGGGTCGCAAACTGGCTCAAAGACAGAACCCACAGAGTCAGAGTTGCTGGAGCCATATCAGACTCGAAACCGGTCACAAGTGGCGTCCCACAAGGTTCTGTCCTTGGACCTCTCTTGTTCGGTATTTACTTTCCTGAGGTACAGGCCAACGTGGGAGGACTATGGCTCACCAAGTTCGCAGATGACTGCAAACTGGGTGCCATAATCGACTCTCCAGTTGACACATACATCCTTCAAAAAGGTCTCGCAGAGACGGATAACTGGTGCCAGTGCCATGGTCTGAAGCTAAATGCCAAAAAGTGTATAGTCATACCCTTTGGCAAAAACAATGTGCCCACAAATTACCACATAGGTGGTAACCCATTAAGTACAGAGAAAGTAATTAGGGATCTGGAGACCCAAGTTGATAGCAATCTCTCCTTTGAAAACCACATTGCCAAAGTGGTTAGAAAGACCTTCTACATAACCCACCTCATCATGAAAGGATTCACATCTAGATCAAGAGAGGTAGTCGTGCCCCTTTATTCATCCCTCATCAGGCCCATCATAGAATACAATGCCCCCTTTGGGATGTACCTTACCCGACACCTGCAGCAATTAGAAAGACCCCAAAAGTACCTTACCAGGAGGATCAAGGGACTCAAACAGATGCCATATGCTGCTCGGTTAAAAAAACTCCAGCTCTACTCAATTGCATACCGCCTACTTCGAGGTGATCTATGCCTGACATATAAAAGCTATGTCCAACCCAGAATTAATGGACATGCTCCACCTCAGTAAATCTAAATCCCTTAGAGCCACGCGCTCGAGGGACTTGAACCTCAGCACAGAAATAAATAGAACATGCTGGAGGAACAGATTCATAACCCAGAGGCTCCCTTCGCTCTGGAATAGAATTCCAATTCATGTTAGGCAGAGCACCTCACTGACTCTCTTCAAGAAGAATCTTGATGAGTGGATGGGGGATCGTAGGTTTGTCCCGGGGATTACTTCCGTGTCACTATTAGACAGAGGCACAGTAAACTAAACTTTATAAAGGGCACAGTATACTCAAATCAAGGGGTGGCGTAAGCCAAACACAATCAGGCTAGGCTTATAAATGCCCCAGGGCAGATAGCCTAGTATGAACCTATAAACCTATGAATCTGTAGCAGGGAGGTTACACCCCCCTGCACCCACCACACCCCCCCTACTTAACTATAACAACTCTGAAATCGCACTGCATTGTGGAAAAAGGACATCTTCTCATCCCGCACTGTACGTGGATCTCCATTCAGTCCGTTCGAACTTTTACAAGTTCGATCATATGGTCTCGGCCATATGAGGTTTGAACTTGTAAAAGTTTGATCTACTGAAGGGGATACATATATATATATATATATAT
Organism: Protopterus annectens; assembly: GCF_019279795.1. Classification (NCBI taxonomy): domain Eukaryota; kingdom Metazoa; phylum Chordata; order Ceratodontiformes; family Protopteridae; genus Protopterus; species Protopterus annectens. Next base: position 1,309,767,032 of record NC_056747.1, on the reverse strand, counting down.
ATATATATATATATATATATATATATATACACACATACCTATATATCTTTAGTACATTTCGAAAGGTTAGAGACGTAAGTTTTCTAAACCTGATTGTGCAGCTGTTTTGCTTTTTGACAGTGAGTAAAATAATTCATCCCATGTCATATCTTGGTGTTTGCAGATTTTATTTTGGTTGAAGGTTGTGTGTTAGGCCCGGCAAGCCAGCATGTAAAACTTTACTGCCAAACATTAGCGGGACGGAGTTTCGCTGTGGCGACCCCTAGCCGGGAAAAGCCGAAAGAAACAAACAGACTTACCAGTATGCAACAATTCTGACTTCCCTTGCCTTTAATTTTTCATTTTTATTTCCACACCGGCAATTACTGTAACTTTATTATTGTACCAAGTAGAATGTAATAGTTACTTTTTTCATTTTGTATTTTCCATAGTTGCACTTTTGCAATAAATATAATATCAATCACTATTGAACTGTTTGGTTAAGTTACAGCTGCACTTTTTCAAGAATTCTAGACAAAGGCACAATAATTTGGGGATAGAAGCCAAAAATCCGGGAAATTTTGGAAACATAACTCTAGTAAATTAAAAAATTGATAGAGTAGCAGGTTTTCCATCAAAATGCATTTTTTTTTTTTGAAAAAACAAGAAATATGAAGCTCTAATGTCTGGCATTGATGATTGACTGTAATCCACAATGATTTGCCAGGAAATCAGAAATTTTACAATGAAAAGATCAAAGGTATGAGTCGAAATTAGGGATATTTTGCAAAATCAGGGCCAGCTAAATAAAATAGTTACAATAAACAGCCTTGCCCTTTTCTATTTCCTATGATTTAATTCTGTAAGAGAAATCTGAAATTGCATCTAAGAATGCAACACATAAATCAATATATAGGATACAAACATTGCTTGTCTCGGAAATATTGATATCATGGTTCCATTGTTCCGTTTGGTAGAAATATTAGTTTCACAGTAAGAATAGATATTAATTTACAGAAGGATAGTACTAAAAATCAGAGAAAAGTCTGTGGTACTGACTTTTCATCTCTCCAGTTTTGATTTTTAAAAATTCTGTGTCAGTCATAAATCAGATTTCTTTATGCACACACACACACACACACACACATATATATATATATATATATATATATATATATATATATATGTGTGTGTGTGTGTGTGTGTGTATATATATATATATATATATATATATATATATATATATATATATACACGTACTGATTTTTTGTATTTTGTATGTGATAATTAATACTTGCTATTTTCTGTTGTATAGTATGACATCTTGAAAGATTTGTTAACTTTGAAGCGTTTTTCCCTGGGCCTCGGCTGAAAAGGGGCCTGTTATGACCCATTTGGACTTTCCCAGTAAACAAATGCTCATAAATAAATGCAGAATCCATTAATTGTAAATTAAAATTTCTTATTCATTTTTTAATTAATTAATCTTATTAATCAAAATTAGACAAAGAAAAGGGTGCCTGTCTTATTACAACTGAAAGGCACACAGTTTATCTATTATGTACATTTGGTGTTCATTCATTAGCTATGCATATATATACATATATATATATATTAGATGCTCACTTTACTTACTTGTAAAGACCAGCCCACTACTGCAGGAGCAGATAGTATTCTGCCTCTCTCATTGGTGACCTAACATCAAACAGCAACTCAAGCAAGTACAAGATTGGATGGAAGGAGTATCATTTCTTGCCCACCTATATCTAGGAGCAAGTCAAGGGGAGGGGATCCCCCAGAGACACTGTCCATGTGTAATAGTTTTGTGGTATACTGTGGATACATGAGGATTGCGCTACAGAAGGCCAGTGTGGTCAACGCTCCATGAGGGAACATTTCTTACTAAAGAAAGAAACAATCCACGACTCTCCCACAGATGCATAATAAAGTTATAATACCTACCGTGGCAGCATCATATTGCCATAAGCCACTGCTGTTACATACTTCCCATGGCAACATCATGTTGGCATAAGCCACTGCTATCAGATACCTACCCTGGCAGCATCATGTTGGCATAACACACTGCTATCAAATACCTACCATGGCAACATCATGTTGGCATAAGACACTGCTATCAAATACCTACCTTGGCAGCATCATGTTGGCATAACACATTACTATGAAATACCTACCGTGGCAACATCATGTTGGCATAACACACTGCTATCAAATACCTTCCCGGGTAGCATCATGTTGGCATAAGACAGTGCTATCAAATACCTACCGTGGCATTATCATGTTGGCATAACACACTGCTAGCAAATACCTACACTGTTAGCATCATGTTGGCATAACACACTACTATCAAATACCTGCCCTGGCAGCATCATGTTGATATAACACACTGCTATCAAATACCTTCCCTGTCAGCATCATGTTGGCATAACACTCTGTTGTCAAATATCTACCCTGTTAGCATCATGTTGGCATAACACTCTACTATCAAATACCTACCCTGTCAGCATCATGTTGGCATAACACACTGCTATCAAATACCTACCCTGGCAGTATAATGTTGGCATAAGCCACCGCTATCAAATACCTACCATGGCAGCATCATGTTGGCATAAGCCACTGCTATGAAATACCTACTGTGGCAACATCATGTTGGCATAAGACACTGCTATTAAATACCTACCCTCGCAGCATTATGCTGGCATAAGCCACTGCTACTAAATACCTACCCTGGCAACATCAGGCTGGCATAACACACTGCTATCAAATTCCTAATGTGGCAACATCCTGTTGGCGTAACACACTCCTATCAAATACCAACCGTGGCAGCATTATGCTGGCATAAGACACTGCTATCAAATCCCTTCCCCGGCAGCATAATTTACTGTGGCAGCATCATGCTGGCATAAGGCACTGCTATAAAATACCTACCCTGGCAGCATCATGTTGGCATAAGCCACTGCTATCAAATACCTACTGTGGCAGCATCATGTTGGCATAAGACACTGCTATTAAATACTTACCCTCGCAGCATCATGCTGGCATAAGCCACTGCTATTAAATACCTACCCTGGCAGCACCATGCTGCCATAACACGCTGCTATAAAATTCCTAATGTGGCAGCATCCTGTTGGCGTAACACACTCCTATCAAATACCAACCATGGCAGCATCATCTTAGCATAAGGCACTGCTACCAAATCCCTCCCCTTCCAGTATCATTTACTGTGGAAGCATCATGCTGGCATAAGACACTGCTATAAAATTTGGGCATTTTGGCATAACATACTGCTATCAAACACTTACCCTGGCAGCATCATGTTGGCATTAGACACTGCTATTAGATACCTACCCTGGCAGCATCATGTTGGCATACGCCACTGCTATCAAATATCTACCGCAGCAGCATCATGTTGACATAACACACTGCTATCAAATACCTACCCTGGCAGCATCATGCTGGTATAACACACAGCTATCAAATACCTACTATGGCAACATCATGTTGGGATAACACACTGCTATCAAATACCTACCCTGGCAGCATCATCAAATACCTACCATGGCAGCATTATGTTGGCATAACACACTGCTATCAAATACCTACCCTGGTAACATCATATTGGCAAAACACACTGCCATCAAATACCTTCCATGGCAACATCATGTTGGCATAACACACTGCTTTCAAATACCTACCATGGCAGCATTATGTTAGCATAATACACTGCTACCAAATACATACCATGGCAGCATCATTTTGACATAAGCTACTGCTGTCAAATACCTACCTTGGCAGCATCATGTTGGCATAACAAACTGTTAACAAATATCTACTGTGACATCTTCATGGTGGCATAACACACTGCTACCAAATGCCTACCATGGCAGCATCATGTTGGCATAATCTACTGCTATCAGATACCTATCCTGGCAGCATCATGTTGGCATAACACACTGCTGTCAAATACCTCCCATGGCAGCATCATGCTGGCATAACACACTGCTATCAAATACCTACTATGCCAGCATCATTTTGACATAACACACTACTATCACATACTTACCTTTGCTACATCATGTTGGCATGACACACTGCTATCAAATACTTAACCAGGCAGCATCATATTAGCATAAAACACTGCTATCAAATACCTACCCTGGCAGCATCATTTTCGCATAACACACTGTTATCAAATACCTACACTAACAGCATCATATTAGCATAAGACACCGCTATCAAATACCTACCCTGGCAGCATCTTGGCATAAGACACTGCTATAAAATACCTACCCTGGCAGCATCATTTTCGCATAACACACTGCTATCAAATACCTACCCTGGCAGCATCATGTTAGCATAAGACACTGCTATCAAATACCAACCCAGGTAGCATGTTGGCATAAGACATTGCTATCAAATACCTACCCTGACAGCATCATTTTCGCATAACACACTGCTATCAAATACCTACCCTAGCACCACCATGTTAGCATAACACACTGGTATCAAATACCTACATGGCAGCATCATGTTGGCATAACACACTGCTGTCAAATACCTACCCTGGCAGCATCCTGTTGGCATAATACACTGTCAAATACCTACTTTGGTAACATCATGTTGGCATAAGACACCGCTGTTAAATGCCTACCCTGGTAGCATCATGTTGGCATAAGCTACTGCTATCAAATACCTACCATGGCAGCATCATGTTGGCATAACACACTGCTATCAAATACTAACCCTGGCAGCATGTTGGCATAAGGCACTGCTGTCAAATACCTGCCATGGCAGCATTATGCTGTCCTAAGACACGGCTATCAAATACCTACCGTGGCAGCATCTTGTTGGCATAACATATTGCTATCAAATACCTACCCAGGCAGCATCATGTTGGCATAGCACAGTGCTATCAAATACCTACTGTGGCAGCATCATGTCGGCATAAGCTACTGCTATCAAATATCTACTGTGGCAGCATCACGTTGGCATAGCACACTGCTATCAAAAACCTATTGTGGCAGCATCATGTCGGCATACGCCACTGCTATCAAATACTTAACGTGGCAGCATCATGTTGGCATAGCACACAGCTATCAAATACCTGCCCTGGCATCATCTTGGCATAACACACTGCTATCAAATGCCTACCCTGGTAGCATTGTGTTGGCATAGCACATTACTATCAAATACCTACCATGGCAGCATCATGTTGGCATAATACACTGCTATCAAATACCTACCCTGGCAGCATCATGTTGGCATAACACACTCCTGTCAAATACCTACCGTGGCAGCATCATGTTGGCATAAGCCACTGCTGTCAAATACCTACCCTGGCAGCATCATGTTGGCATAACAAACTGCTATCATATACCTACCCTGTCAGCATCATGTTAACATGACATACTGCTATCAAATACCTACCATGGCAGCATTATGTTGGCATGACATACTGCTATCAAATACCTACCATTACAGCATCATGTTGGCATAAGCCACTGCTGTCAAATACTTGTCATGGCAGCATCATGTTGACATGAGACACTACTATCAAATACCTACCATGGCAGCATCATGTTGGCATAAGACACTGCAGTCATATACCCACCATGGTAGCATCGTGTTGGCATAAGCCACTGTTATGAAATACCTACCTTGGCAGCATCATGTTGGTATAAGCCACTGCTATCAAAACCTACCCTGGCAGCATCATGTTGGCATAACAAACTGCTATCATATACCTACCCTGGTAGCATAATGTTGGCATGACATACTGCTATCAAATACCTACCGTGGCAGCCTCATGTTGGTATAAGCCACTGCTATCAAATCCCTGCCATGACAGCATCATGTTGGCATAAGACCCTGCTATGAAATACCTACTGTGGCAACATGTTGGCATAACACACTGCTATCAAATACCTACTATGGCAACATCGTGTTGGCATAACACACTATCAAATACCTACCATGGCAGCATCATGTTGGCATACACTGCTATCAAATACCTTGGCTATCAGCATCATGTTGGCATAACACACTGCTGTCAAATGCCTGCCATGGCAGCATCATGTTGGCATAACACACTGCTATCAAATACCTACTATGCCAGCATCATTTTGACATAACACACTACTATCACATACTTACCTTTGCTGCATCATGTTGGCATGACACACTGCTATCAAATACCTACTATGCCAGCATTATTTTGACATAACACACTACTATCACATACCTATCTTTGCTGCATCATGTTGGCATGACACACTGCTATCAAATATTTACCCAGGCAGCATCATGCTGGCATAAGCCACTGCTATCAAATACCTACCGTGCCAGCATCATGTTGGCATAACACACTGCTATCAAATACCTACCCTGGCAGCATCATATTAGCATAAAACACTGCTATCAAATACCTACCCTGGCCGCATGTTGGCATAAGACACTGCTATCAAATACCTACCCTGGCAGCATCATTTTCGCATAACACACTGTTATCAAATACCTACACTAACAGCATCATATTAGCATAAGACACTGCTATCAAATACCTACCCTGGCAGCATCTTGGCATAAGACACTGCTATAAAATACCTACCCTGGCAGCATCATTTTCGCATAACACACTGCTATCAAATACCTGCCCTGGCAGCATCATGTTAGCATAAGACACTGCTATCAAATACCAACCCTGGTAGCATGTTGGCATAAGACATTGCTATCAAACACCTACCCTGACAGCATCATTTTCGCATAACACACTGCTATCAAATACCTACCCTACACCACCATGTTAGCATAACACACTGGTATCAAATACCTACATGGCAGCATCATGTTGGCATAACACACTGCTGTCAAATACCTACCCTGGCAGCATCCTGTTGGCATAATACACTGTCAAATACCTACTTTGGTAACATCATGTTGGCATAAGACACCGCTGTTAAATGCCTACCCTGGTAGCATCATGTTGGCATAAGCTACTGCTATCAAATACCTACCGTGGCAGCATCATGTTGGCATAACACACTGCTATCAAATACTAACCCTGGCAGCATGTTGGCATAAGGCACTGCTGTCAAATACCTGCCATGGCAGCATTATGCTGTCCTAAGATGGATCTACTTCACTACACCGACACGCCACAAAGCCGACACCCAAAACACCGACACCAAAAGACCGACAACACACAATACCGACAACGCACAAAACCGAACACCATAACACCTACACCCAAAACACCGACACACAAAACGTAAACTACACATTACACACAACTATACATGCACTAACCTTAACCCAAGCCCTAACCCTAAGGTCCGACACAACCGCACACTTACCCTACCCACACCCTAACCCTAACTCACTTAACCCACCCCTAAACCTACAGTCCGTCACTATCGCACACATACCCTACCTGCACCCTAACCCTAACTCACTTAACCCACACTTAAACATATAGTCCGTCACTATCTCATACTTACCCTACCCGCACCCTAACCCTAACTCACTTAACCCGCCCCTAAAACTACAGTCCCTCACTATCGCACACTTACCTGTCCGCCCCCTAACACTAAATCCCTCACTCTATCGCACACTTACCGAGTCGCGCTCACACCTTTCCCATGTCAGTGTTTCGTCCGTCGGGATCTCACCTTGTCGATCATCTGAGTCGTCGGTCTTCTCGTCTCCTTCTGTAGAGTGTCGGCCTTCTAGCGTGTCGGTGAACTGAATGGGCCCCCCCTAAGACACGGCTATCAAATACTTACCATGGCAGCATCTTGTTGGCATAACATATTGCTATCAAATACCTACCCAGGCAGCATCATGTTGGCATAGCACAGTGCTATCAAATACCTACTGTGGCAGCATCATGTCGGCATAAGCTACTGCTATCAAATATCTACTGTGGCAACATCATGTTGGCATAGCACACTGCTATCAAAAACCTATTGTGGCAGCATCATGTCGGCATACGCCACTGCTATCAAATACCTAACGTGGCAGCACCATGTTGGCATAGCACACTGCTATCAAATGCCTACCCTGGTAGCATCGTGTTGGCATAGCACATTACTATCAAATACCTACCATGGCAGCATCATGTTGGCATAATACACTGCTATCAAATACCTACCCTGGCAGCATCATGTTGGCATAACACACTCCTATCAAATACCTACCATGGCAGCATCATGTTGGCATAAGCCACTGCTATCAAATACCTACCCTGGCAGCATCATGTTGGCATAACAAACTGCTGTCATATACCTACCCTGGCAGCATCATGTTAACATGACATACTGCTATCAAATATCTACCGTGGCAGCATTATGTTGGCATGACATACTGCTATCAAATACCTACAATGGCAGCATCATGTTGGCATAAGCCACTCCTGTCAAATACCTGTCGTGGCAGCATCATGCTGACATGAGACACTACTATCAAATACCTACCATGGCAGAATCATGTTGGCATAAGACACTGCAATCATATACCCACCATGGCAGCATTGTGTTGGCATAAGCCACTGTTATGAAATACCTACCTTGGCAGCATCATGTTGGCATAACACACTGCTATCAAATGCCTACCCTGGCAGCATCATGTTGTCATGACACACTGCTATCAAATACCTACCGTGGCAGCATCATGTTGGCATAAGCCACCGCTATTAAAACCTACCCTGGCAGCATCATGTTGGCATAACAAACTGCTATCATATACCTACCCTGGCAGCATAATGTTGGCATGACATACTGCTATCAAATACCTACCGTGGCAGCCTCATGTTGGTATAAGCCACTGCTATCAAATCCCTGCCATGACAGCATCGTGTTGGCATAAGACCCTGCTATGAAATACCTACTGTGGCAACATGTTGGCATAACACACTGCTATCAAATACCTACTATGGCAACATCGTGTTGGCATAACACACTATCAAATACCTACCGTGGCAGCATCATGTTGGCATAAGCCACTGCTATCAAATACCTGCCGTGGCAGTATCATGTTGGCATGAGACACTGCTATCAAATACCTACCACGGCAGCATCATGTTGGCATAAGACACTGCTATCATATACCCACCATAGCAGCATTGTGTTGGCATAAGCCACTGTTATCAAATAACTACCCTGGCAGCATCATGTTGGCATAAACTGCTATCATATACCTATGCTAGCAGCATCATGTTGGCATGACACACTGCTATCAATTTCTTACCCTGCCAGCATCACTTTGGCATAGCACACTGCTATCTAATACGTACCCTGAAGCATCATGTTGGCATGACACACTACTATCAAATACCTACCATGGCAGCATCATGTTGGCATAAGCCACTGCTATCAATTACCTACCCTGGCAGCATCATGTTGGCATAACTGCTATCATATACCTACCTGGCAGCATCATGTTGGCATGACATACTGCTATCAAATACCTACCGTGGCAGCATCATGTTGGCATAAGCCACTGCTATCAAATACCTGCCGTGGCAGCATCATGTTGGCATAAGACTGTGCCATGAAATACCTACTGTGGCAACATGTTGGCATAACACACTGCTATCAAATACCTACTGTGGCAACATCGTGTTGACATAACACACTACTATCAAATTCCTACCCTGTCAGCATCATGTTGGCATGACATACTGCTATCAAATACCTACTGTGGAAGCATCATGTTGGCATAAGCCACTACTATCCTATACCTACCATGGCAGCATCATGTTGGCATAGCACACAGCTATCAAATACCTGCCCTGGCATCATCTTGGCATAACACACTGCTATCAAATGCCTACCCTGGTAGCATCGTGTTGGCATAGCACATTACTATCAAATACCTACCATGGCAGCATCATGTTGGCATAATACACTGCTATCAAATACCTACCCTGGCAGGATCATGTTGGCATAACACACTCCTATCAAATACCTACCATGGCAGCATCCTGTTGGCATAAGCCACTGCTATCAAATACCTACCCTGGCAGCATCATGTTGGCATAACAAACTGCTATCATATACCTACCCTGGCAGCATCATGTTAACATGACATACTGCTATCAAATACCTACTGTGGCAGCATTATGTTGACATGACATACTGCTATCAAATACCTACCATGACAGCATCATGTTGGCATAAGCCACTGCTGTCAAATACCTGTCGTGGCAGCATCATGTTGACATGAGACACTACTATCAAATACCTACCATGGCAGCATCGTGTTGGCATAAGACACTGCAATCATATACCCACCATGGTAGCATCGTGTTGGCATAAGCCACTGTTATGAAATACCTACCTTGGCAGCATCATGTTGGCATAAGCCACTGCTATCAAAACCTACCCTGGCAGCATCATGTTGGCATAACAAACTGCTATCATATACCTACCCTGGCAGCATAATGTTGGCATGACATACTGCTATCAAATATCTACCGTGGCAGCCTCATGTTGGTATAAGCCACTGCTATCAAATCCCTGCCATGACAGCATCATGTTGGCATAAGACCCTGCTATGAAATACCTACTGTGGCAACATGTTGGCATAACACACTGCTATCAAATACCTACTATGGCAACATCGTGTTGGCATAACTCACTATCAAATACCTACCGTGGCAGCATCATGTTGGCATAAGCCACTGCTATCAAATACCTATGCTGGCAGCATCATGTTGGCATGACACACTGCTATCAATTTCTTACCCTGCCAGCATCACTTTGGCAGCACACTGCTATCAATACGTACCCTGAAGCATCATGTTGGCATGACACACTACTATCAAATACCTACCATGGCAGCATCATGTTGGCATAAGCCACTGCTATCAATTACCTACCCTGGCAGCATCATGTTGGCATAACTGCTATCATATACCTACCTGGCAGCATCATGTTGGCATGACATACTGCTATCAAATACCTACCGTGGCAGCATCATGTTGGCATAAGCCACTGCTATCAAATACCTGCCGTGGCAGCATCATGTTGGCATAAGACTGTGCCATGAAATACCTACTGTGGCAACATGTTGGCATAACACACTGCTATCAAATACCTACTGTGGCAACATCGTGTTGACATAACACACTACTATCAAATTCCTACCCTGTCAGCATCATGTTGGCATGACATACTGCTATCAAATACCTACTGTGGAAGCATCATGTTGGCATAAGCCACTACTATCCTATACCTACCATGGCAGCATCATGTTGGCATAGCACACAGCTATCAAATACCTGCCCTGGCATCATCTTGGCATAACACACTGCTATCAAATGCCTACCCTGGTAGCACCGTGTTGGCATAGCACATTACTATCAAATACCTACCATGGCAGCATCATGTTGGCATAATACACTGCTATCAAATACCTACCCTGGCAGGATCATGTTGGCATAACACACTCCTATCAAATACCTACCATGGCAGCATCCTGTTGGCATAAGCCACTGCTATCAAATACCTACCCTGGCAGCATCATGTTGGCATAACAAACTGCTATCATATACCTACCCTGGCAGCATCATGTTAACATGACATACTGCTATCAAATACCTACTGTGGCAGCATTATGTTGACATGACATACTGCTATCAAATACCTACCATGACAGCATCATGTTGGCATAAGCCACTGCTGTCAAATACCTGTCGTGGCAGCATCATGTTGACATGAGACACTACTATCAAATACCTACCATGGCAGCATCGTGTTGGCATAAGACACTGCAATCATATACCCACCATGGTAGCATCGTGTTGGCATAAGCCACTGTTATGAAATACCTACCTTGGCAGCATCATGTTGGCATAAGCCACTGCTATCAAAACCTACCCTGGCAGCATCATGTTGGCATAACAAACTGCTATCATATACCTACCCTGGCAGCATAATGTTGGCATGACATACTGCTATCAAATATCTACCGTGGCAGCCTCATGTTGGTATAAGCCACTGCTATCAAATCCCTGCCATGACAGCATCATGTTGGCATAAGACCCTGCTATGAAATACCTACTGTGGCAACATGTTGGCATAACACACTGCTATCAAATACCTACTATGGCAACATCGTGTTGGCATAACTCACTATCAAATACCTACCATGGCAGCATCATGTTGGCATAACGCACTGCTATCAAATACCTTCCCTATCAGCATCATGTTGGTATAACACACTGCTGTCAAATGCCTGCCATGGCAGCATCATGCTGGCATAACACACTGCTATCAAATACCTACTATGCCAGCATCATTTTGACATAACACACTACTATCACATACCTACCTTTGCTGCATCATGTTGGCATGACACACTGCTATCAAATACTTACCCAGGCAGCATCATGCTGGCATAAGCCACTGCTATCAAATACCTACCGTGCCAGCATCATGTTGGCATAACACACTGCTATCAAATACCTACCCTGGCAGCATCATATTAGCATAAACACTGCTATCAAATACCTACCCTGGCCGCATGTTGGCATAAGACACTGCTATCAAATACCTACCCTGGCAGCATCATTTTCGCATAACACACTGTTATCAAATACCTACACTAACAGCATCATATTAGCATAAGACACCGCTATCAAATACCTACCCTGGCAGCATCTTGGCATAAGACACTGCTATAAAATACCTACCCTGGCAGCATCATTTTCGCATAACACACTGCTATCAAATACCTACCCTGGCAGCGTCATGTTAGCATAAGACACTGCTATCAAATACCAACCCTGGTAGCATGTTGGCATAAGACATTGCTATCAAATACCTACCCTGACAGCATCATTTTTGCATAACACACTGCTATCAAATACCTACCCTAGCACCATATGTTAGCATAACACACTGGTATCAAATACCTACATGGCAGCATCATGTTGGCATAACACACTGCTGTCAAATACCTACCCTGGCAGCATCCTGTTGGCATAATACACTGTCAAATACCTACTTGGGTAACATAATGTTGGCATAAGACACCGCTGTTAAATGCCTACCCTGGTAGCATCATGTTGGCATAAGCTACTGCTATCAAATACCTACCGTGGCAGCATCATGTTGGCATAACACACTGCTATCAAATACTAACCCTGGCAGCATGTTGGCATAAGGCACCGCTGTCAAATACCTGCCATGGCAGCATTATGCTGTCCTAAGACACGGCTATCAAATACCTACCGTGGCAGCATCTTGTTGGCATAACATATTGCTATCAAATACCTACCCAGGCAGCATCATGTTGGCATAGCACAGTGCTATCAAATACCTACTGTGGCAGCATCATGTCGGCATAAGCTACTGCTATCAAATATCTACTGTGGCAACATCATGTTGGCATAGCACACTGCTATCAAAAACCTATTGGGGCAGCATCATGTCGGCATACGCCACTGCTATCAAATACCTAACGTGGCAGCATCATGTTGGCATAGCACACTGCTATCAAATACCTGCCCTGGCATCATCTTGGCATAACACACTGCTATCAAATGCCTACCCTGGTAGCATCGTATTGGCATAGCACATTACTATCAAATACCTACCATGGCAGCATCATGTTGGCATAATACACTGCTATCAAATACCTACCCTGGCAGCATTATGTTGGCATAACACACTCCTATCAAATACCTACCGTGGCAGCATCATGTTGGCATAAGCCACTGCTATCAAATACCTACCCTGGCAGCATCATGTTGGCATAACAAACTGCTATCATATACCTACCCTGGCAGCATCATGTTAACATGACATACTGCTATCAAATACCTACCGTGGCAGCATTATGTTGGCATGACATACTGCTATCAAATACCTACCATGGCAGCATCATGTTGGCATAAGCCACTCCTGTCAAATACCTGTCGTGGCAGCATCATGTTGACATGAGACACTACTATCAAATACCTACCATGGCAGCATCATGTTGGCATACGACACTGCAATCATATACCCACCATGGCAGCATTGTGTTGGCATAAGCCACTGTTATGAAATGCCTACCCTGGCAGCATCATGTTGGCATGACACACTGCTATCAAATACCTACCGTGGCAGCATCATGTTGGCATAAGCCACCGCTATCAAAACCTACCCTGGCAGCATCATGTTGGCATAACAAACTGCTATCATATACCTACCCTGGCAGCATAATGTTGGCATGACATACTGCTATCAAATACCTACCGTGGCAGCCTCATGTTGGTATAAGCCACTGCTATCAAATCCCTGCCATGACAGCATCATGTTGGCATAAGACCCTGCTATGAAATACCTACTGTGGCAACATGTTGGCATAACACACTGCTATCAAATACCTACTATGGCAACATCGTGTTGGCATAACACACTATCAAATACCTACCATGGCAGCATCATGTTGGCATAAGCCACTGCTATCAAATACCTGCCGTGGCAGTATCATGTTGGCATGAGACACTGCTATCATATACCCACCATAGCAGCATTGTGTTGGCATAAGCCACTGTTATCAAATACTTACCATGGCAGCATCATGTTGGCATAAGCACTGCTATCATATACCCACCATAGCAGCATTGTGTTGGCATAAGCCACTGTTATCAAATAACTACCCTGGCAGCATCATGTTGGCATAACAAACTGCTATCATATACCTATGCTAGCAGCATCATGTTGGCATGACACACTGCTATCAATTTCTTACCCTGCCAGCATCATTTTGGCATAGCACACTGCTATCTAGTACCTACCCTGAAGCATCATGTTGGCATGACACACTACTATCAAATACCTACCATGGCAGCATCATGTTGGCATAAGCCACTGCTATCAATTACCTTCCCTGGCAGCATCATGTTGGCATAACTGCTATCATATACCTACCCTGGCAGCATCATGTTGGCATGACATACTGCTATCAAATACCTACCGTGGCGGCATCATGTTGGCATAAGCCACTGCTATCAAATACCTGCTGTGGCAGCATCATGTTGGCATAAGACCGTGCCATGAAATACCTACTGTGGCAACATGTTGGCATAACACACTGCTATCAAATACCTACTGTGGCAACATTGTGTTGGCATAACACACTGCTATCAAATACCTACCCTGTCAGCATCATGTTGGCATGACATACTGCTATCACATACCTACTGTGGAAGCATCATGTTGGCATAAGCCACTACTATCCTATACCTACCATGGCAGCATCATGTTGGCATAAGACCCTCTTATCAAATTCCTACTGTGGCAACATTATGTTGGCATAACACACTCCTATCAAATATATACCCTGGCATCATGTTGGCATAACACACTGCTATCAAATGTCTACAGTGGCAGCATCATGTTGGCATAACACACTGCTATCAAATACTCACTGTGGCAGCATCATGTTTGTATAACACACTGCTAACAAGTACCTACCATGGCAGCATCATGTTGGTATAACACACTGCTATCAAATACCTACCCCAGCAGCATCACGTTGGCATAACACACTGCTATCAAATACCTACCATGGCAGCATCATTTTGGCATAAGCCACTGCTAGCAAATACCTACCTAGGCAGCATCATGTTAGCATAAGCCACTGCTATCAAATACCTAATGTGGCAGCATCATGTTGGCATAACACACTGCTATCAAATACCTACCATGGCAGTATCATGTTAGCATAACACACTGCCATCGAATACCTATCCTGGCAACATCGTGTTGGCATAACTCACTGCTGTCAAATACTAACCCTGGCAGCATGTTGGCATAAGACACTGCTATCAAATACCTACCCTGGCAGCATCATTTTCGCATAACACACTGCCATCAAATACCTGCCCTGGCAGCATTGTGTTGGCATAAGACACTTCTATCAAATACCTACCCTGGCAGCATCATTTTCGCATAACACACTGCTGTCAAATACCTACCTGGCAGCAGCATGTTGGCATAACACACTGCTGTCAAATACCAACCATGGCAGCATCATGTTGGCATAACACACTGCTGTCCAATACCTACCGTGGCAACATCATATTGGCATAACACACTGCTATTAAATACATACCCTGGCAGCTTCATGTTAGCATAACACACTGCTATAAAATACCTACCTGGCAGCATCATGTTGGCATAACACACTGCTGTCAAATACCTACCCTGGCAGCATCCTGTTGGCATAACACACTGTTATTAAATACCTACTGTGGTAACATCATGTTGGCATAAGACACTGCTATCAAATTTCTAACCTGGTAATATCATGTTGGCATAACACACTTCTGTCAAATACCTACCATGGCAGTATTATGTTGGCCTAAGACACGGCTATCAAATACCTACCATGGTAGCATCATGTTGGCATAAGACCTGCTATCAAATACCTACCATGGCTGCATCATTTTGACGTAAAACACTGCAGTCAAATACCTACCCTGGCAGCATCATATTGGCATAAGTCACTGCTATTAAATACCTACCATGGCAGAATCCTGTTGGCATAAGCCACTGCTTTCAAATACCTGCCGTGGCAGCATCATGTTGACATAGGACTGTGCTATGAAATATCTACTGTGGCAACATTTTGGCATGACACACTGCTATCAAATACCTACTGTGGCAACATCATGTTGGCATAACACACTGCTATCAAATACCTACCCTGTCAGCATCATGTTGGCATGACATACTGCTATCAAATACCTACTGTGGAAGCATCATGTTGGCATAAGCCACTGCTGTCTAATACCTATCATGGCAGCATCATGTTGGCATAAGACCCAGCTATAAAATTCCTTCTGTGGCAGCATCATGTTGGCGTAACACACTGCTATTAAATACCCACTGTGGCAGCATCATGTTTCCATAACTCACTGCTATCAAATACCTACCATAGCAACATCTTGTTGGCATAATACACTGCTATCAAATACCTACCATGGCAGCATCATATTGGCATAAGCCACTGCTATCAAATACCTACCTTGGCAGCATCATGTTGGCATAACACACTGCTATTCAATACCTACCATGGCAGCATCATTTTGACATAAGCCCCTAATATCAAATACTTACTTTGGCAGCATCATGTTAGCATAAGCCACTGCTATCAAATACCTAACGTATCAGCATCATGTTGGCATAACACACTGCTATCAAATACGTACCATGGCAGCATTATGTTAGCATAAGACACTGCTGTCAAATACCTACCTTGGCAGTATCATGTTGGCATAACACACTGCTATCAAATACCAACCCTGGCAGCATGTTGGCATAAGACACTGCTATCAAATACCTACCCTGGCAGCATCATTTTCACATAACACACTGCCATCAAATACATGCCCTGGCAGCATCGTGTTGGCATAAGACACTTCTATCAAATACCTACCCTGGCAGCATCATTGTCGCATAACACACTGTTGTCAAATACCTTCCATGGCAGCATCATGTTGGCATAACACACTGCTGTTAAATACCTGCCATGGCAGCATCATGTTGGCATAACACACTGCTGTCAACTACCTACCGTGGCAGCATCATATTGGCATAACACACTGCTATCAAATACCTACCCTGGCAGTTTCATGTTAGCATAACACACTGCTATAAAATACCTACCTGGCAGCATCATGTTGGCATAACACACTGCTGTCAAATAACTACCCTGGCAGCATCCTGTTGGCATAACACAATGTTAGTAAATACCTACTGTGGTAACATCATGTTGGCATAAGACACTGCCATCAAATGCCTACCCTGGTAGCATCATGTTGGCATAAATCACTGCTATCAAATATCTACCCTGGTAGCATCATGTTGGCATAACATACTTCTGTCAAATACCTATCATGGCAGCATTATGTTGGCCTAAGACACGGCTATGAAATACCTACTGTGGTAGCATCATGTTGGCATAAGACCTGCTATCAAATAACTACTGTGGCTGCATCATTTTGGCATAAAACACTGCAGTCAAATACCTACCCTGGCAGCCTTTTATTGGCATAAGACACTGCTATTAAATATCTAACATGGCAGCATCATGTTGGCATAAGCCACTGCTATCAAATACCTACCATGGCAGCATCATGTTAGCATAACACATTGCTATCAAATTCTTACCCAGGTAGCATCATGTTGGCATAGCACACTGCTATCAAATACCTACCCTGGCAACATCATATCGGCATAAGCCACTGCTTTCAAATACCTACCATGGCAGCATCATCTTGGCATAACACACTGCTATCAAATATCTACCCTGACAGCATCATGTTGGCGTAGCACAATACTATCAAATATCTGCACTGGCAGCATCATGTTGGCATAACACACTGCTATCAAATACCTACTGTGGCAGCATCATGTTAGCATAACACACTGCTATCAAATACAAGCATCATGTTGGCATAGCACACTGCTATCAAATACATACCCTGGCAGCATCATGTTGGCATAACACACTGCTATCAAATACCTACCATGGCAGCATCATATTGGCATAAGACACTGCTATCATATACCCACCGTGGCAGCATTGTGTTGGCATAAGCCACTGTTATCAAATACCTACCATGGCAGTATCATGTTGGCATTGCAAACTCCTATCATATACCTACCCTGGCAGCATCATGTTGGCATAAGCTACTGCTATCAAATCCCTACCATGGCAGCATCATGTTGGCATAAGCTACTGCTATCAAATACCTACTATGGCAACATCATGTTGGCATAAGACCCTGCTATCAAATACCTAATGTGGCAACATAGTGTTGGCATAAGCTGCTGCTATCAAATACCTACCATGGCAGCATCATGTTTGCATAAGCCACTGCTATCAAATACCTACAGTGGCAGCATCATGTTGGCAAAAGATCCTGCTGTCAAATACCTACTGTGGCAACATCATGTTGGCATAACACACTGCTATCAAATACCTACAGTGGCAACATCGTGTTGGCATAAGCCACTGCTATGAAATACCTACCATGGCAGCATTATGTTGGCATCAGACAATACTATCACATACCTACCCTGTCATCATCATGTTGGCATAACACACTGCTATCAAATACCAACCCTGGCACCATCATGTTGGCAAAACACACTGCTATCAAATACCTACCGTGGCAGCATCATTTTGGAATAAGCCACTGCTATCAAATACCTACCATGGCAACATCATGTAGGCATACACTGCTATGAAATACCTACCATGGCAGCATCATGTTGGCATAGGACACTGCCATCAAATACCTACCCTGACAGCATCATGTTGGCATAACACAATGCTATCAAATACCTACCCTGGTAGCATCAGGTTGGCATAATACGCTGCTATCCAAAACCTACCATGGTAACATTATGTTGGCATAACACACTCCTATCAAGTACCTACCCTGGCAGCATCATGCTGGCATAAGCCACTGCTATCAATTTCCTACCCTGGCAGCATCATTTTGGCATAACACACTGCTATCAAATACCTAGGCTGGCAACATCATGTCGGCATAACACACTGCTATCAAATTCCTACTGTGGCAACATCGTGTTGGCATAACACACTCTTATCAAATATGTACCCTGGCATCATGTTGGCATACCACTCTGCTATCAAATGTCTACAGTGGCAGCATCATTTTGGCGTAACCCACTGCTATCAAATACCCACTGTGGTAGCATCATGTTTGCATAACACACTGCTATCAAATACCTACCATGGCAGCATCATTTTGGCATAACACTGCTATTAAATACCTACCATGGCAGCATCATTTTGACATAAGCCACTAATATCAAATACTTTCCTTGGCAGCATCATGCTAGCAAAAGCCACTGCTATCAAATACCTAACGTGGCAGCATCATGTTGGCATAACACACTGCTATCAAATACCTACCATGGCAGCATCATGTTAGCATAAGACACTGCTATCAAATACCTACCATGGCAGCATCATGTTGGCATAACACACTGCTATCAAATACCAAACCTGGCAGCATGTTGGCATACGACACTGCTATCAAATACCTACCCTGGCAGCATCATTTTCACATAACACACTGTCATCAAATACCTGCCTTGGCAGCATCGTGTTGGCATAAGACACTTCTATCAAATACCAACCCTGGCAGCATCATTGTCACATAATACACTGCTGTCAAATACCTACCATGGCTGCAGCATGTTGGCATAACACACTGCTGTCAAATACCTACCATGGCAGCATCATGTTGGCATAACACTGCTGTCAACTACCTACTGTGGCAGCATCATATTGGCATAACACACTGCTATCAAATACCTACCCTGGCAGATTCATGTTAGCATAACACACTGCTATAAAATACCTAACTGGCAGCATCATGTTGGCATAACACACTGCTGTCAAATAACTACCCTGGCAGCATCCTGTTGGCATAACACACTTTTATTAAATACCTACTGTGGTAACATCATGTTGGCATAATACACTACCATCAAATGCCTACCCTGGTAGCATCATGTTGGCATAAGTCACTGCTATCAAATACCTACCCTGGTAGCATCATGTTGGCATAACACACTTCTGTCAGATACCTACCATGGCGGCATTATGTTGGCCTAAGACACGGCTATGAAATACCTACTGTGGTAGCATCATGTTAGCATAAGACCTGCTATCAAATAACTACCGTGGCTACATCATTTCGGCGTAAAACACTGCAGTCAAATACCTACCCTTGCAGCATTATATTGGCATAAGCCACTGCTATTAAATATCTACCATGGCAGCATCATGTTGGCATAAGCCACTGCTATCAAATATCTACCATGGCAGCATCATGTTGGCATAACACATTGCTATCAAATTCCTACCAAGGCAGCATCATGTTGGCATAGCACACTGCTATCAAATACCTACCATGGCAGCATCATGTCGGCATAAGCGACTGCTTTCAAATACCTACCATGGCAGCATCATCTTGGTATAACACACTGCTATCAAATATCTACCCTGGCAGCATCATGTTGGCATAGCACAGTACTATCAAATACCTGCACTGGCAACATCATGTTGGCATAACACACTGCTATCAAATACCTACTGTGGCAGCATCATGTAGGTATCAAATACAAGCATCATGTTGGCATAACACACTATCAAATTCCTACCCTGGCAGCATCATGTTGGCATAACACACTGCTATCAAATACCTTATGTGGCAGCATCATGTTGGCATGACACACTGCTATCAAATACCTACCATGGCAGCATCATATTGGCATAAGACACTGCTATCATATACCCACCATGGCAGCATTGTGTTGGCATAAGCCACTGTTATCAAATATCTACCATGGAAGCATCATGTTGGCATAACACATTGCTGTCGAATACCTACCCTGGCAGTATCATGTTAGCATAGAAAACTCCTATCATATACCTACCCTGGCAGCATCATGTTGGCATAACATACTTCTCTCAAATACCTACCGTGGCAGCATCATGTTGACATAAGCCACTGCTATCAAATACCTACTATGGCAACATCATGTTGGCATAAGACCCTGGTATCAATACCTACTGTGGCAACATAGTGTTGGCATAAGCCGCTGCTATCAAATACCTAACATGGCAGCATCATGTTTGCATAAGCCACTGCTAACAAATAATTACCGTGGCAGCATCATGTTGAAATAAGCCACTGCTATGAAATACCTACCATGGCAGCATCATGTTGGCATAGGACACTGCCATCAAATACCTACCCTGACAGCATCATGTTGGCATAACACAATGCTATCAAATACCTACCCTGGTAGCATCAGGTTGGCATAACACACTGCTATCCAAAACCTACCGTGCTAACATTATGTTGGCATAACACACTCCTATCAAGTACCTACCCTGGCAGCATCATGGTGGCATAAGCCACTGCTATCAATTTCCTACCCTGACAGCATCATGTTGGAATAACAAACTGCTATCAAATATCTACCCTGGCAATATCATGTTATCATAAGCCACTGCTATCAGATACCTTCCGTGGCTGCATCATGTTGGCATAACACTTTGCTATCAAATACCTACCCTGGCAGCATCATGTTGGCATAACACACTGCTATCAAATACCTATCCTGGCAGCATCATGTCAGCATAGGACACTGCTATCAGATATCTACCCTGGCAGCATCATGTTGGCATAAGCCACTGCTATCAAATACCTAAGCAGGCAGCATCATGTTGGCATAACACACTGTTATCAAATACCTACCCTGGCAGCATCTTGTTGGCATAATACACTGCTATCAAATACCTACCATGGCAGCATCAGTTTGGCATAACACACTGCTATCAAATACCTACCATGGCAGCATCATATTAGCATAACACACAGTTATCAAATACCTACCCTGGCAGCATCATTTTGGCATAACACACTGCTACCAAATATCTACCTAGCAGCATCATGTTGGCATAACACACTGCTATCACATACCTTTCCGTGCAGCATCATGTTGGCATGAGACACTGCCATCAAATGCCTACCATGGCAGCATCATGTTGGTATAAGACACTATCATATACCAACTGTGGCAGCATTGTGCAGGCATAAGACCCTGCTATCAAATACCTACTGTGGCAACATCGTGTTGGCATACGTCACTGCTATCAAATACCTACTATGGCAGCATCATGTTGGCATAAGACACTGCTATCAAATACCTACCCTGTCATCATCATGTTGGCATAAGACACTGCTATCAAATACCTCCCAGGCAGCATCATGTTGGCATAACACAGTGCTTTCAATATCTACCCTGGCAGCATCATGTTGGCATAAGCCACTGCTGTCAAATACCTACTATGGCACCATCATGTTGGCATAACACACTGCTATCAAATACCTACTGTGGCAGCATCATTTTGAAATAAGCCACTGCTATCAAATACTTACCGTGGCAACATCATGTTGGCATAACACACTGCTTACAAATACCTACACTGGCAGCATCATGTTGGTATAAGACACTGCTATCAAATACCTACCATGGCACCATAATGTTGACATAACCCACTGCTGTCAAATACCTACCATGGCAGCATCATGTTGGAATAAGCAACTGCTATCAAATACCTACCGTGGCAGCATCATGTTGGCATAAGACACTGCTATCAAATACCTACCATGACAGCATCATTGTAGCATAACACAAAGCTGTCAAATACCTACCCTTGTGGCATCAGGTTGGCATACACTGCTCTCAAAAACCTACTGTGGCAACATCATGTTAGCATAACACACTCCTATCAAATTCCTACCCTGGCAGCATCATGGTGGCATAAGCCACTGCTATCAAATACCTACCATTGCAGCATCATGTTGGCATAACACACTGCTATCAAATACTTATTTTGGCAGCATCATGTTGGCATAGCATAGTGCTATCAAATGCCTACTTTGGCAGCATCATGTTGGCATAAGCCACTGCTATGAAATACCTGCCATGGCAGCATCATGTTGGCATAAGCCACCATGGCAGCATCATGTTGGCATAAGCCACTGCTATCAATTACCTACCATGGCAGCATCATGTTGGCATAACACATTGCTATCAAATACCTATTGTGGCAGCATGATATTGGCATAAGCCACTGCCATCAAATACCTACCGTGGCAGCATTTTGGCGCAAGACACTGCTATCAAATATCTACCATTGTAGCATTATGTTGGCGTAATACACTGATGTCAAATACATACCGTGGCAGCATCATGTTGGTATAAGACACTGCTATCAACTACCTACCATGGCAGCATCATGTTGGCATAACACACTGCTTTCAGATACCTACAGTGGCAACATCATGCTGGCATAAGTCACTGCTATCAAATACCTACCGTGGCAGCATCATGTTGACATAACACACTGCTATCAAATTCCTACTGTGGCAGCATCCTGTTGACATATCTCACTGCTATGAAATACCTACTCTGGCAGCATCATGTTGGCATAACACTCTGCTATCAAATACCTACCCTGGCAGCATCATGTTGGCATAAGACACTGCTATCAAACACCTACCCTGGCAGTATCATGTTGGCATAACACACTGCTATCGAATACCTACCGTGGCAGCATCATGTTGGAATAAGCCACTGCTATCAAATACCTTGTGCTTTCATTCTTCCGGTTTCTGACATTAGACTAGCTGTTAATCAAGCCCCAAACCACTGCCATTAATTGGGACCCCTGCACATGTTCACAGTTTCCTACAGAAGCTTCCTAAATTTGTTCAACAAATTGTAGTAAGCAAAGTATATACAAGATTTCAAGCAAGAAATGTTGTAGCTCTGGAAACAACCCGCATCATGAATCTCAAATGCTAAATTAACATATTTAAAGATCCACCACAGATTTAGTACTCCTAATCGTAATGTGGAGCTCCAGTTTAGCTGTTATTTCCTTTAACTATCAGTCTTTTAAAATTCCCATATTTTACATTATTTTTCTGGGGATGGAAACAAACCCCTACCCTGCAGTGGGCTCATGTCGATTTACCAACCATAATCTCAGTGAGGACTTATACTACAATCCAGACTGCAGAAGACAACCTTCAGTGATAGCCAGACAAGTTCATTTCTTTGCAGGAGGAATTCCCCTGCACACCCCATTTGGAGGGAGGCCCACATACCAAATTATATATTCTAACTCCACAGCCAGAGAACAGTTAGAAAACAGCAGCCTCAGGAATCACTGAAAGTGTTATTCAGTGATTTGGATACATAGCATTGGCACCGTATTCAGTGATTTGGATACATAGTATTCTCACCATATTCAGTGATTTGGATACAAAGCATTGTCACCGTATTCAGTGATTTGGATACAGAGCATTGTCACCATATTCAGTGATTTGGATACATAGCATTGGCACTGTATTCAGTGATTTGGATACATAGCATTGTCACCATATTCAGTGATTTGGATACATAGCACTGACACAATATTCAGTGATTTGGATACATAGCATTGTCACTGTATTCAGTTATTTGGATACATAGCATTGGCACTGTATTCAGTGATTTGGATACATAGCATTGTTGCCGTATTTAGTGATTTGGATACATATCATTGTCACTGTATTCAGTGATTTGGATACATAGCATTGGCACTTTATTCAGTGATTTGTATAAATAGCATTGGCACCGTATTCAGTGATTCGGATACATAGCCTAGACACCGTATTCAGTGGTTTGGTACATAGCATTGGCACCGTATTCAGTGATTTGGATACATAGCATTGGCACTCTATTCAGTGATTTGGATGCATAGCATTGGCAACGTATTCATTGATTTGGATACATAGCATTGGCACCATATTCAGTGATTTAGATACATAGCATTGGCACTGTATTCAATGATTTGGATACATAACATTGGCACTGTATTCAGTGATTTGGATAAATAGCATTGGCACTGTATTCAGTGATTTGAATATATAGCATTGGCACAGTATTCAGTAATTTGGTACATAGCATTGGCACTGTGTTCAGTAATTTGGATACATAGCATTGTCGCTGTATTCAGTGATTTGGATACACAGCAGTGGCTCCGTATGTGGTGATTTGAATACATAGCATTGGTACCGTATTTGGTGATTTGGATACATAACATTAGCACTGTATTCAGTGATTTGGATACATAGCATTGGCACCATATTCAGTGATTTGGATACATAGCATTGGCACTGTATTCAGTGATTTGGATACATACCATTAGCACTGTATTCAGTGATTTGGATACATAGCATTGGCACTATATTCAGTCATTTGGATGCATAGCATTGACACTGTATTCAGTGATTTGGATACATATCACTGTCACTGTATTCAGTGATTTGGATACATAGCATTGGCACCATACTCAGTGATTTGGATACATAGCATTGGCACCGTATTATTTGGATAAATAGCATTAGCACTGTATTCAATGATTTGGATACATAGCATTGGCACCATATTCATTGATTTGGATACATAGCATTGATACCTTATTCGGTGGTTTGGATACATAGCATTGGCATCATATTCGGTGATCTGGATACATAGCATTGGCACTGTATTCAGTGATTTGGATACATAGCATTGGCACAGTATTCATTGATTTGGTACATAGCATTGGCACTGTGTTCAGTAATTTGGATACATAGCATTGTCGCTGTATTCAGTGATTTGGATACATAGCAGTGGCACCATATTTGGTGATTTGAATACATAGCATTGGTACCGTATGTGGTGATTTGGATACATAACATTAGCACTGTATTCGGTGATTTGGATACATAGCATTGGCACCATATTCAGTGATTTGGATACATAACATTGTCACTGTATTCAGTGATTTGGATACATAGCATTGGCACTGTATTCAGTGATTTGGATACATACCATTAGCACTGTATTCAGTGATTTGGACACATAGCATTGGCACTGTATTCAGTGATTTAGATGCATAGCATTGACACTGTATTCAGTGATTTGGATACATATCACTGTCACTGTATTCAGTGATTTGGATACATAGCATTGGCACCATACTCAGTGATTTGGATACATAGCATTGGCACCGTATTATTTGGATAAATAGCATTAGCACTGTATTCAATGATTTGGATACATAGCATTGGCACTGTGTTCAGTAATTTGGATACATAGCATTGTTGCTGTATTCAGTGATTTGGATACATAGCATTGGCACAGTATTCAGTGATTTGGTACATAGCATTGGCACTGTGTTCAGTAATTTGGATACATAGCATTGTCACTGTATTCAGTGATTTGGATACATAGCATTGGCACCGTATTTGGTGATTTGAATACATAGCATTGGTACCGTATTTGGTGATTTGCATACATAACATTAGTACTGTATTCAGTGATTTGGATACATATCACTGTCACTGTATTCAGTGATTTGGATACATAGCATTGGCACCATACTCAGTGATTTGGATACATAGCATTGGCACCGTATTATTTGGATAAATAGCATTGGCGCTGTTTTCAATGATTTGGATACATAGCATTGGCACCGTATTCATTGATTTGGATACATAGCATTGACACCTTATTCAGTGGTTTGGATACATAGCATTGGCATCGTATTCGGTGATCTGGATACATAGCATTGGCACTGTATTCAGTGATTTGGATACATAGCATTGGCACAGTATTCAGTGATTTGGATACATAGCATTGGCACTGTATTCAGTGATGTGGATACATAGCATTGGCACTGTATTCAGTGATTTGCATACATAGCATTGGCACTGTATTCAGTGATTTGGATACATAGCATTGGCACTTTATTCAGTGATTTGGATAAATAGCATTGGCGCTGTAGTCAGTGATTTGGATAAATAGCATTGGCACTGTTTCAGTGATTTGGATACATAGCATTGGCACCGTATTCAGTGATTTGGTACATAGCATTGGCACCATATTCTGTGATTTGAATACGTAGCATTGGCACCATATTCAGTGATTTGGATACATAGCATTGGCACCATATTCAGTGATTTGGATACATAGCCTGGACACTGTATTCAGTGGTTTGGATATATAGCATTGGCATTGTATAGATTACTGACAGCGAGTTGAGTGGCTGCTGGCTATAGTCATGCTTGCAATAAGAAATTTACATTCCTTTCAAACGTGCTAAGAATTTTGAATAGTAAGCCTATTTTATTTAAAATAATTCTCATTAGACTAGATCCATGGATGTTTGGCTTTACCAAGGTTAGATTCTGCTAATGAATTTGGTTAAAGTCTTTAAGAAGGTAACACAAGTTACCAACAATAGCACAGCTGTCTACATCATGTTTCTTGAAATGGCCAGGGTGTTTGACACTATCCCCCATGCTAACATAGTAAGGTTAGTGCTTTAAAATAGATTATTATGTAGTAAGATGGACAGAAGCCGCACAGTGTTGGTGGCAGTTGTCATATCAGAGAGTATGAAGGTGACCAGTGCTGTCACACCCTGGCTCAGTGCTGGTTATCTTCTGTTCCGCATTTACTTTTCAGATCTCCAGACCATGAACTAAGGTCTCTGGCTAACTATGTTTGCAAGCAAATGCAAACTGGTAGTCATTGTCAAGTCTCCCTCTGACACCCAAACCCATCAGCAAGAAAGTACACTTATATATATAACTGCTGTACTAAAATATGGGCTTACATTAAATGTAAAAAAAAAAAGAGAGTAACATTGTCACACTTGATAGACATATCCATCTGGCATACAGCATATATAAAATACAGCACCCCACTTCAAACTGACAATTCTGTTAAGCACCTTGGAATATAGGACGGTAATACTATTGTTCAATTATTATGTGCACCTAATTTCCAAGACAAAGTCATTCAAATCTAAAGGGGTCATTGTTCCCTTATATTCAGCATTGATTAGGCCAGTTATTGAGTACAATGCCCCATTCAGGATGTACCTCAGTGAACATATCAAACAACTAGAAATAGCCCAGAGGTTCCTGTCTAAGAAGCTGACCATCCTAAAACCCCTAATCTGCCAAGAAAGACTGGAAGCTTTGTCCCTTTCAGTATCTGTTATACTCCTGAGAGAGGTCTGTCTGTGGCCTTCCACGCTATTAGAGAGATTGTGATTCTGGACCTGTTGTATTACCATAAATCATGTAATCCCACTAGTACCAGAATCAGGGACCTAAATATTAAACCACAGATAAATAGAACAAAATGGAGAGATAGAAGAGAATTGAACTGACTCCCCCTGCAAACTAAGTAGCTTGATGCACTATTCTTTCAAACAGGACCGGGATGATTGAATGGGTACTCACAAATTCACCCCAGGCTTGGCTGACCTAACCTTCCACAAGACAGGGGGTATTGGGTAAGGGTGGTACTGGCAAGGTGTAAATAGCTGCAAGACTCAATTACCTTGAATTTTTATGAGTCTATGATTCTGCAGTTTTGATGTTTGCAGGCAGTGGAGCATCTCAAAATATAAGAACTATGCTGCCAACATGACCTTACCATTTCCAGTATTAAAAAATATCTCATTCTGAGAGTAACTAGGTTAATTATATGGCAGTCAGTACAAGGAAGAATTATACTGATTGCATATGGCTTTCTAAATATGAGTGAGTGAAGATTTGTGTTCCGTATATTGGCAGGTGACTAGATGCTATCAATAGTGGTTGCATTACATGGCAGGTGCTTGTACAGAGTAAGACAGCAATACTTGTCCAAGCAGCAGAATCACCTGTATTTTCATAAACATCTATAATGTAGACTTTTTGGTTCTTTTGTCTACGTGTGAATATTTGTGATTATCACTAATTATTACAGTATGCATCTAGTTAATGTCCATTGTTTCCATGTCTGGAAATACTACTGCTCTAATCGCAGACAAAGTATATTCACTGTGTCATGTCTGCACCTTTGAAAACTGATAACGGACTGTAGTTTATTTATTTTTGTAGTTACTTATGCATTTTTAAACAGGTAAGTACACTGGTCCAAAGACCTTACTCAGGCATGACCCAGGCTAAGAAGGTATTTCCATTAACAATATTTTTGGTTGATATATAGATGGACTTAAATCACCATTACTGTAATAAAAAAAAAGTATACAATCGGTAAGGCTGATGTGAACAATGCAGTAAAGCACATACATATATACAATATCATATAAATGTAAGGCTGATATGTACAATATAGTTTAGTTAGGAATAATATAGCAGTGAAGAGGACAAAAGTTAGTTACAGTACTATAATTACA
Organism: Protopterus annectens; assembly: GCF_019279795.1. NCBI lineage: Eukaryota > Metazoa > Chordata > Ceratodontiformes > Protopteridae > Protopterus > Protopterus annectens. Next base: position 1,309,737,194 of record NC_056747.1, on the reverse strand, counting down.
GTATTAGTTTGATAAAAAGCAGAGAACGTATCGATAGGGAAAGACACTTTTAAGGAGCAATCACATGTATAATGAAGACAAGTAAAATGAGGGTCACGATAAAATTTGTAAAAGGAGACATATGCAAGCAAATGATGCAGTATTGAGTAGAGATCTGTATAATAACGGCATTAAAATTAAATAGATTGTAGCAGCTGTGTAAGTAAACGAAGAAGTGAAGTGAGAACAAGTAGGGGTGGGGTGTCTGTGAACCATGATTGTCAAACCAATAACATCCGCAGTCTTTCTTGATGTGCTTTTTCATATTTTTTTTTTTAAGTGCTTTGAGTGCATTGTCAGTCCTAATGTTTTGAGGTATTGTGTTCCAGTGTTCTTCACAGCTTCATAGGTGTATACTAGACTAATGACCACTGGGGCCTTTTTCAGCCTAGCCATGCATCCCAAATCTCTGAAAACTGCTGGTACCTTTGGTGGTATAAGCAGGACTTAGGAGATGAAACATTTACAAGCAGATGGCCTGGGAGATGAACCTTTTACAGGCTGCCTGTGTTCTTTAGAGACAGGTGTGCCAAATCAGGGCTGAATTTTTGGTTCCCCATCCAGTTGTCCAAGTGCACTTGTTGCTAGTTTGGTTATGATTGCAAATGCTCATTCTGTTGTAACTGGTGTATAAGGTGGTCTTACCAGTAAGTAGTCACCTGTATTCCTTTCATAGCACACTTTTTTTATTTTTACCATATACCTGTTTTTAAGCATAAGCAAATACCTTATTGGCTGCAGGCTAATAAGCTCATTGTAACACTTATGTATTCAACTAGGAAACGCATAACAGTTGCATATAACAAGGACATTCCATGGGAATAGTAATAGCTAATTTTATAACAAATTATAGAGTAATCCCATGTACCACCAGAGTACATTTAAATACATGAAAAAGTGTATCTCTGGCATTTTTAATGCTTCCCAAAATGTAAGGTTTAGGATAAGCAGACCAATAATAGGGTGTATACAAGGAAATTATATTTACAGAAGTGTCAGTTGGTTGAGGAGTGTAGATCCTGTCACTAAGGAGACCAACCAACAGGACGCAGGACAGTTTGGTCATGGAACCAAGCTATCACATGAGCCCAGTGGGAGTTAAGGCGGTGGTTTGTGAGCCAGGTACAGCACTGGCCTATAAGGTTTAAATCCTTGCCAAATGAAAACATGCCTAAGTGGCCTAAAGGGACATGTCTGGATTTTATGGTAAATTGTAAACAAGGTCCTTGACTAGGGAAAATGTTTGTAGTTCAATAAGGTGGTAAAGGCTGAATGGAATTATGTAAGTATGGTAATAAAGTATAGCATCTGTTCTTGACAACAGCATATTCAATAAGCCAGAAGTGTGATTATTTGAAAGGGGGAGGGTAAGTGTCAAATTAATCCAGGAGCTTGCGATTAGAACATGCAACTCAGCCAAAGCTACATGATATATTAGTAGCAGGATTATAAAACAGTATACACTGCACTTGGGTAATTGTATGCACTAATTCATCATAATACACAAAGAAACTAGATAAGAGCCTTCAGCATTTTCAATTTAGATTATTTCAATGTACTACACATGCACATCTAGAATGATTTACTGTGTATGCAACATTTTTCTTGCATTTCATAGTTTTGCAAAACAGAGTTTTATTCAACCTTTTTAACGTTCTTACATTTCCGTTTTAGTGTTTTGCTGCAGAACAATTGTGGTTTAGTCACAATAGTGACAAACTAACAGTAGAAAAGTTTTCAGTTCACATTTAAAGATTGGCAACAAAGAAAACACTGGTGAACCCTCAAAACAGTGTAAAGATTAGATACAGATCACGGAGAAAGGTTAGGTATTATACGGTACATAATAAGTATGTTATAAAAGATGACAGAATGTTTGAAAACAGCAATGTTTAACATAGCAGCCAAAAGAGTAAACAGAATTGTTTGACAATCCATTTTGATGATCAAAGCACATAGCATAACTAATTTGCTACTATAAAAATGCGACTAAAAATGTTAGTAACAATACTTGTTAATCATAACATTTTGGCCACTTATTGTAGGTGTTTATGAGAGCCCTATTTGACTATAACCCATCAGAGGACAAGGCAATTCCTTGTCAAGAAGCAGGACTTCCATTTAAAAAACGTCAGGTACTAGAAGTTGTTAGCCAGGATGATCCAACTTGGTGGCAAGCAAAGCGTGTAGGTGAAAACAACCTCAGGGCAGGACTCATTCCTTCAAAGCAATTCCAGGAAAGGTAAGGTGATTTCTTAAACCGTGCTTGTTGATTTTTTATTCTGATAAAAGGAAAATTTTGCAGCTTTGTAGTACATGTACAAAAATGCATACTAACCAAAAACAGGTAATACTACCAGAAATACAGGTTTCTTATTAAGGCTCACATATTACAATGCATATTTCTAAGCCTGAAAGTGAAGATAGAGAAAATCTGAATTTTTCACTTAGTATGTAAGGCTATATGAGAACTGGCAGATAGATTATTCTTTACTTGGGAGTCTTTGTATATATGACACATATGTCACTACATCCTGACTCATGTGTACTGCATTAGCTCATGTTATTGTTCTTTTATTTCTGTTTTTGTTTTGTTTTCCTTATTCTTTTTTTATGTAATGTAACTGTGTAATGTTTATTTGTATTACCCAATGTAATTTTATCATACGAGTTTATGTCCATGGCGTGAGTCTCTGCTCATGCATATAATGTAACTTTTATTGTATTTTCTCCACAGTTAATTGTACAGTTAACTGCTCTTTGAGCCAGGGTTGTGGCTGAAATGGGTTGGTAGACTCCCCTGTCCATAAATAGAAAATAAATGAATACAATAAATAAATGTTGTGAGACAGTGCACAAACATTTCAACATGATTTATTTATTTGTTTTATTTTTAATTATTTATGTATTCAGTCCTTAAGTCATCCATGCAACTGAGCATTTTTTAATGAAATATTTAGTATATTCTGAATACAAGAAACAGGAAGGGATAGTAACTGAAAGGAATGTCTATGTACAAGACAAATAGTTAACAAGAATATAGTTTGTTGCATGTAGCCCACCAGCAAGCTGTTTGGGGTCATCCCTGTTATAGTTAATTCTGAAATACTGTTTTTTACGATTTCTTTAGTTTCTAAGTGGTCTTTTTGTGATCATATTAACAACACCATTTTCATACTAGACTTACATCTTGGGGACTGTGTATGTCGAATATTTGAATCAGTTATCCTAGCCAAGATCTGAACTTAATTGTTAGTTTGTAATGCTGAAGCTCACTGTCTGTGTTATCAGCCATCTGCGAAAGTGGGTGTTTCAGCTATATGTCCATCTTTCCACGGAGTTATGTTCTTTGGGTACTAAACCACAGTCAGAACAATAATCACCCTACAATATGATCACATTTCTTAATTACTATAGCAAGAGTAGATTCATGGTCTAGGCAACACTGCTGAGTTTTGTTTCTAGAATTTAATGCTAACAAATGTTATGAATTACTATGTTGTTTTAGGCGTATCGCTTACAGGAGATCTGTGGGCACATTGCCGAATGTCAAAATCACAAAGAAACCTTTATGTAAGTTCTACTTTTATGTTTCTTATATATAAATACATATCAGTGTTAATAGTTTAGTCTTGTGATGAAAAGTTCTCTGCATCAGTAAGAGAATGATGATGATGATGATGATGAGTTTAGTCTTGTGATGAATGCCTGTATTTAAGATATATTTAGTAATGTACAGAATGGACAAAATGCAGTAAAATGTTAATGCCAGCAAACCTTTGTGCACATAATAAAGCCCTCATCAGCAATGTACTATGCCTTGAGGACAGTCTATTCCCAGACTGCTTCAGTTCTGAGGCATTTGGTTTTTCTTAGCTTCTTGAAAAAATATTCTTGTCTTAAAACAACAACAGAAATCCTTCTTAAGCAGTTTTGACCATGCAGGAATGGTTTATAGATGGGCTTAATTGTGTTTATTTTTATTACTACATATTTCATGCAAAGAATAATGTCAAAATTCTTGCATTTCTTATCTCCAAGAAAAAAAAAACTTCTGACCAATTGGCTTTCTTCATGAATGAGTTTTAATGAAGTCTGTATTTACAAATATAACATGCATTATGGCTGCTTGAATAAAAACTTTCTGAATATGATTTCTATTGAAGGGAGTTTCTTAATGAGAAAAAGTCAAACGATATGTGGGTGGTAAACCTCTCAGTACCTTGTGCATGAGGAGAGGGAGTAAGTCGCAGCAGCATAGCAACGGTGGGGGCAAACAGAGCAGCTGCCATGGGCACAAAGTGTTAAAAGGCATGATCGGGCAATCCCAGTCCCTCTTTAGTATTAGTGCATACCAGCTGTCAAAGGGTTTTATTGCACCTGCTATTAAAGCTGAGCTGTATGTGCTCTAGCTGTAGCAACTGCTTCCTAAAAATGTTGTAGCAGCTCTTTACAGTTTAAAATGAAAAAAAAGTTTTTTCTTTTGTTTTTCTTTTTTTTCTTTTTTAAGCTAAATTCAAGTGTTGTAGCACTCCCTGCATTGTATAAACTGTGGCATCTACAATTTACAAATGTAGCTATCAGTTTGCTACAGTTTAAAGGAAAAAAGGAGCTTTATTTTTGTACTTTCAGCTATGGAAGGAGGAGCAAGAGTGGGGTACAGAGCAGAAACAGGGCCTAGTTGGCTTTTGCACCAGATAAGATCGGTGAGCTTTTTTTTAATTTTTTTTACTCTTCAACCAGTAATGGGGACCAGATGGGGATTGTTCCAGGCACTGCGTGAGTTAGATATGCTGGTAAAATTGAATACTCCACAGAAACACACTGAATACAAACAGAAAAATTCTGTGTTACCAAGAGGAGGCAACAGTGTTCCAAACTCAAAATTTATTAAAACACGTTTGGCGCTTTTGTTTCATACATCACATGGAACTTCCTCAGAACTAAATCTGTTATTAATGATACTTCGTAAAATCACATGATACAATGTTAGACCCAACCTACCAATTAAAACCAATTACAAAGTGAAACCATACACAAAGATAAAATTAACAATAAACTGTGTAGCATCATAGTATTTCAACTTTAAAACAGAATTAATAGCCATTGAATCATTCACACTTGGAAAACATGTTGCATTGCCATTTTAATTCACATTTATTAAGATGCTATTCTATAACAAAACCCCTTTTCTTTTTTGTTAGTTGCTGCATAACTACAAAAGCAAAATTGTGGTCTTTATTTTCATGTATATGTCTGAAAAGGGCATTTGTGGCCTTTGATTTTTGTATGTCTTACATGTGGTCATAAATTCGATTTTTAAGCATCCTCTGGGTTTTCCCTATGTAAAAATCAGGACACGTAGAACACAGAACTCCATACACTGCATTTTTTGACTCACATCAATAATGCCCTGTGACAAAATATTCTTTATTTCTAATAGTGACACTGCTAGTAACCAAAATGTTTTGCATTGTGTGCAAAGGCCACACTTTAACATTCCTAGGGGCCTGTTACTAACTGGTTAATTTTTCCTAGAACTCTCCAGTAATGTTTTGAATGATCTATCTTTCTTATAAACTAGCATGGGCTTATTGCTTACTTTCTTAAGAATTGTATTATCTACTTGAAGGATTTCCCAGTTCATTATCAAACAGAAGCGGATCCAATGCCTGTCAGCCTGGGATGACATGCTCGACAAGCCACGATGCTTCGCTAGGGACAGCTTGCACCTGTCACCCCTGGGCTTTTGGATATTGGCAAAGGCTCTTGCCACCCCACATAGTGCCTTTTTTTAGGCAAGGCTCAAAAGACAAACCCACCTCCATAGGTATCACAAGGGATTAGAAACTAAGAGTAATGCTACTCAACGCCAGAAGTCTAAACCTCAAGAGAAACTCTCCTTAGCATGGAGAACATTGATATCTGTGCAGTAACAGAAACCTGGTTCAAGGCTCCCGAGAGCACCCCAGCACTACCAGGTTATACCTCATACCTAAAGAAAGCCCCAAAACTTGGACTGAACCACAAAAGGAGGGGGAGTATCAATATTCGTCAAAGATACCCACACCTCCAGGTTGGTGGCACAGCACGAAGCATTAGAGACTATCCATGTGCAACTAACAGTGGGTAAAACTGCCTTCCAGTTTATAGCCTGCTACAGACCACCCTCCCAAACCCAGGAACCCCACTCAGCCTTCCTGAGAACACTGGAAAATATGAAGGTCTCTCCAAACACCATTATATTGGGTGACTTCAACTACCCAAACATAGACTGGGAGCATTACTCTAGCTCCAATACACTAGCCCAAAGGTTCCTAGAATTTATAAACTCAAATGCTATGGAACAACTTGTTACCACTCCCACAAGAGGGGAAAACATACTGGACCTGATTATCACCAACATGGGGGCTGTATGCTCCAGACCAGAAGTGTATCCCTCACTGGTAAGATCAGACCATAAACTAATCTCACTGGATATTCACATCCTGACCCCACCCCCTGCCTAGAAAACCACAGTGAAAAACTTCTCTAAAGCAAATTTTACACTCTTCAAACCAAGGTGGAATCCTTCAAAGCCCCCGGGCCTGTGGAAAATAAGGCCCAGACCGCAGAATCCTTAATAAACACATTCTATGAACACCTTCAGGAATGCATGGATCATGCAATCCCAAATAAAACCAAGACTCAATCCTCCAAAGGCAGGCGTCCTGTCTGGTGGACCCCAGCCATAAACAAACTATACAATAGAAGGAGGAAGCTACTACATGATAGAGCAAAATCCCAAAAGGAAGGCATCTCTGATCAGTATTAGCAAAAACTACGGCACTCATAAAATTGTCTAAGGCCAGCTTCGAGAGAAAAATTGCACAGGACACTAAGGATAATCACAAGGCTTTCTTTAGTTATGTTAGGAACCTGGGTGGGAATTCCCAGATATGCTCAGAATTAGTCCAAAATGACAAAAAATACACCGAACCCACAGACATTGCCAACATCCTAGCTGACAGGTTCAGCGCAAACCCCCCCCCTCACCAAAAGGGCAAATATCTATCCCAGCAGAGTGTTGCCCCCCCTGATGGTCAGGTAAGAGCCGCCCTCTCCAAAGCAAAAAACACAGCATCAATGGGACCAGACGGTGTCCCGGGCTGCATCCTACATGAAAACCAAGAAGAGCTAAACCCAAACATAAAACTACTGTTCAATCTCAGCCTTACTACAGGATATGTACCCAAAGAGTGGCATACAGCAACAGTGGTCCCTCTCCACAAAGGTGGTGCCTCAACGGATCCTGGAAACTATCGCCCCATAAGCCTGACTAGCTTGGTCTGCAAAGCTATGGAAAGGATCATCATGGACCTCATAAATAAAGATATTGGGGACCTACAGACACTGGATCCTACCCAGTTCGGCTTTGTTAAGGGCAGATCCTGACACTTAAACCTGGTTGATTTCTTTGAAACAGTCACCAAGGCCATTGACGAAGGGAAGGTGGTCCACACAGCCTACCTGGACCTCGCAAAAGCCTTCGATACAATACCCCACTTGGGCATTATAGATAAGCTCACCAGCTTAAATATAAACTCCTATGTCACTAAATAGGTTGCAAACTGGCTCAAGGACAGAACCCACATGGTTAGAATTGCTGGAGCCATGTCAGACTCCAAACCAGTTGCAAGTGGCGTCCCACAAGGCTCAGTCCTGGGACCTCTCTTGTTCGGTATATATTTCTCTGAGGTGCAGGCCAACACGGAAGGACTATGGCTGACCAAGTTCGCAGATGACTGCAAACTAGGCGCCATAATCGACTCTCCAGCCGACACAAGCATCCTACAAAAGGGCCTCATAGAAACAGAGCCATGACCTCAAGCTAAACGCCAAAAAGTGTATAGTCATCCCCTTTGGCAAAAACAAAGTGCCCACAAATTGCCACATAGGTGGTAATCCATTAAGTACGGAAGAAGTAATTAGGGACCTGGGGACCCAAGTTGATAGCAATCTCTCATTTGAAAACCACGTGGCCAAAGTGGTTAGAAAAACATTTTATATAGCCCACCTAATCATGAAGGGATTCACTTCTAGATCAGGGGAGGTCATCATGCCTCTTTACTCATCCCTCATCAGGCCCATAATTGAGTACAATGCCCATTTTGGGATGTACCTTACCAGACACCTGCAGCAACTGGAAAGACCCCAAAAGTACCTCACCAAGAGGATCAAAGGGCTCAAACAGATGCCATATGCTGGCCGGTTAAAGAAACTCCAGCTCTACTCAGTGGCATACTGCCTGCTCAGAGGCGATCTGTGCCTGACATATAAAGCCATGTCCAACCCAGAATTAATGGACATGCTGCACCTCAGAAAATCCAAATCCCATCGAGCTATGCGCTTGAGAGACTTGAACCTCAGCACTGAAATAAATAGGACATGCTGGAGGGACAGATTCATAACCCAGAGGCTCCCTTCACTCTGGAATAAAATCCCAGTCCAGGTTAGGCAGAGTCCCTCATGGACTCTCTTCAAGAGGAATCTTGATGAGTGGATGAGAGATCATAGGTTTACCCTGGGTATCACTTCTGTGTCACTGTTAGACAGAGGCACAGTATACTAACCTCGAAAAAGGGCACAGCAAAATTCATTTAAAATGGGTGGCAAAAGCCAAACACACTCTGGCTAGGATTATAAATGCCCTAGGGCAGATAGCCTAGTATGAACCTATGAACCTATGAACAATCTCCTATGGCTTCATCCCTAATTTTGGAATTTTTGAAGTGTAGTTATTCAGTTCACACTGAAAATGTCAATTATTTGGACATGGAAATAAGAAAAGATGAAGTACAGGTTAGATTTGTTTCTATTATTTATAGAAAATCTACTTTTTCTAACAATTACCTCCACTTTCATTGTTGGCAGCATATATACCCAAAAAAGGATGCAGTAAAAGGGCAGCTAGTAAGGTTGGCAAGAATGGTGTTGGATTTAGATACCTTTCTTGTAGCGTGTGAGGTATTTTTGTGTATGTTTTTTAGGAGAGGGTACCCCCAGGAATTTTTAATGGAAATTAGGGACGAAGTAGTGTTCAAGAAAACAAGTGGTATTTATTGTCCTATAATGAGTGCAAACAGTAATGTACATAATATGGATAAAAACATACTAGAACTTCAAAGTTTAATCATAATAGAGCATTTATTTTGACCTTCAGCTTGGATAGTAGTAAAGCCATAGGTGATTGTTTGGTAAAGAACTGGGAGATCTTTCACATAGATAACAGAGTTCTGAAGAAAGTAAGCAATAAGCCCATGCTAGTTTATAAGAAAGCTAGGTTATTCAAAACATTATTGGAGAGTTCTAGAAAAAACAGCCAGTTAGTAACTGACCCCTAGAAATGTTTAAGTGTGGCCATTGCACATGTTGCAAAAACATTTTGGTTATTAATAGTGTCGTTATTAGAAATAAAAAAAATATTTTGTCACAGGACATTATTGTTGTGAGTCCAAAAATGTGGTGTATGGAGCTTTGTGTTCTAAGTGTCCTGCTTTTTACATAGGGAAAGCATGCTTAAGAATCAAATTTATGACCACATGCAAGACATACAAAAATCAAGGACCACATTTTCAGACACAAACAAGAAAATAAAGGCCACAATTTTGTTTTTGTAATTATGGAGCAATTAACAAAAGACAAAAGGGGGTTTGTTATAGAAGAGCATCTTAATACATGTGAATTAAAAGGACACATTTTAGTTAATGCAACGTTATCCAGGTTTGAATGATGCAATTGCTATTAATTTTGTTTTAAAGTTGAAATCCTATGATGCTACATAGTTTATTGTTAATTTTATCTTTGTGTATGGTTTTTAATGGTTTTAATTGATTGCTTGGGTATAAGATTGTTTCATATGATTTTAATCATGTATAAAAGAAGTTTCATTAATAACATATTTAGTTCTGAGGAAGTTCAATGTGATGTATGGAATAAAAGCGCTAAACCTGTTTTATTAAATTTTGAGTTTGGAACACTGTTACTTCCTCTGGTACCACAGAATTTATCAGTGTGAGCTAGATATGCCTCTGGTAAATTATATTGTCTATTTCCCTCTCACTAAAGAAGTGAGTATAGATTCACGGTTTTCTGTTATTCATAATATGGCCACACCATAAGCAGTTTTACTGGTGCAGATATATTTTTATTATCATATCATCTTCTGTCCTATACCAGTGTCTGTTCCTAGAACCATGTGCTTTGTTATTCACAGGTAAGTGAGTGTGCGGTAATAACCTCAACTCACAGTATATGTCCGTGATAAGTACAGGTGACAGCTGATTGAGTATCCTAGCAATTTATTTGAAAGGGAGTGGTTTGGACAAAAATCAAGACAAAAAGGATTCTAATCAGGAAACATGCATGAATATGTGCTTTATAACAACAGTAATTACATAAGAAAAAGAAGAAATGTATCATCACACTGCTGGGATATTAATGGGCATATCAGTGGCAAATGTGTCTGCTAATGAAAGAGTAAAGTAAAGATTAAAAAAACAAACAAAAAGACTGTGCTCAGTTACTAGATGTGAAGGTTTATTGTCTAATAACAATAAACAGCCATGAATAAAAAAGGAAGAAACTTGCTATCAGACCTTTGGGACAGCAATCTGCACACCATTCTCAAATATATAAGCCAGTACTGTTCTGCCTGTTTGGGAAAATCAATACATGTGTTAAGGGTCTGATCAGCCTTTTGCAGAGCATATTTTCTCCAGCAGGTGCCTGAATGACATTTTTCTGCTTTGGGTGGGAATTTATGATGAGTTTCATTGATTTTTTTTTTCAAATTTTATTCAATAGAACTATATTCCTGAAATTCATATTGCTGTTTTCTGATGATGAAGTCATATTTGCTGATGTGCAGCCATCAAAGAATGAATGTACAGTTGAGGTACAAATATTTTAGAAAGAAAGCTGGATGTAACTCTTATTTGTACAGGAAAAGCATGCATCCCCAGTCTATTTGTTCAAATAACAGAAGTTTTAATGAGATCTTCAATGCCATCTAGAGCAGTCTTTCACAACAAATAAGACACATTACTGATCACAAAGGCTTTCAAGCACAAAATATATGAGTGCCTAAAACAAAGCTATAAGTGCACCTGTAGTCTGGACAATAGATGAACTTTCAAAACACGCACTGCACAGTAATATTTAGCAATGTTTCTTCCCATCTAAAGTAGTTCTATAGATCATACTAATAACACCATATATATAAACACGTAAATAAAGCTCTCTGTACATCCATTAAAGTACCCTAGATCCATTCTTCTATTTGTCCTATCTTCTTTGAAGTCTCAGCCTCTTAACATCCCTACACCTTTCTCATTTCATCCCCCTGCAGTTCTTTCGCTTTCTCTCTCTTTCGTTCCCTCTGTCTCTCTCTCTTTCTTCCCCTGTCTCTGTCTCTCTCTCTTCCCCTCTGTCTCTGTCTCTTTCTCTCTCTTCCCCTCTGTCTCTGTCTCTCTCTCTTCCCCTCTGTCTCTGTCTCTTTCTCTCTCTTTCCCTCTGTCTCTCTCTCTCTTTCCCTCTGTCTCTGTCTCTCTCTCTGTTTCCCTCTGTCTGTGTGTGTGTGTGTGTGTGTGTGTGTGTGTGTCTCTCTCTCTTTCCCTCTGTCTCTCTCTCTCGCTCTTTCCCCCTGTCTCTGTCTCTCTCTCTCTTTCCCTCTGTCTCTGTCTCTTTCTCTCGCTTTCCCTCTGTCTCTCTCTCTCTCTTTCCCTCTCTCTGTCTCTCTCTCTGTTTCCCTCTGTCTGTGTGTGTGTGTGTGTGTGTGTGTGTGTGTGTGTGTGTGTGTGTCTCTCTCTCTCTCTTTCCCTCTGTCTCTCTCTCTCGCTCTTTCCCCCTGTCTCTGTATCTCTCTCTCTTTCCCTCTGTCTCTGTTTCTCCCTCTCTCTTTCCCTCTGTCTCTGTCGCTCTCTCTCTCTCTCACTGACTCTTTCTGGTGCTCCTTACTACATTGAAGTATTTCCCTGTTGTCTACTAGTCTGCCATTTACAAACATGTGTTCATTTACTATGCTGAGTATAATTACATGTAAATTGTGGCCCTCCTCTATTTGACCAGTTATAATGGGAACAAGTTCCACCACAAGATTCAGAACGTTGTATATAATAACATGCTAGTGTTCTTCCTATTGGACTTTGGCTATTTATTTCATATTTATTATCAGTGTTTGTACCATTGTAAATGTATTTTCTGTGTAAAGTGCTTATTTACAATCTGTTGTTCATAGGTTCATAGGTAGGTACTAGGCTATCGGCCCTGGGGCCTATACAAGCTCAGCCAAAAAGGTACCCTGGCTTTTGCCACCCAAGAAAATTATTTTCCTGTGCCATTGTCGAGCAGAGCCACAGAGGTGATCCCTGGGATGAATTTCCTATTTCCCATCCAATCATCAAGATTTTTCTTGAAGAGTGCTAATAAGGAGCTTTGTTTGATATAGATAGGTAGTTTATTCCAGAGTATGGGAAGTCTCTGGGACAGGAATCTATCCCTCTGGCATGTTCTGCTTATTGTGGTGACAAGGCTTAGGTCCCTAGAGTGTACATTTTGGCTTTGTACTTAAGTATATTCTGTGTGCTTTGTATTACATGCGTATATATTGTTTAATGCTTTGACACATGGGTCATCTCTGTAAAGTGTCTTTGGACCAGCCTACCAACCCAGTTAATAAAAATAAATAAATAAATAACTTAAAAATAAAAAAAAATATATATATATATATATATATATATATATATATATATATATATATATATATATGTATATATGTGTGTTCAAGAGTGGTGTTTATTGTCAAGTGCTGCAAAATGTTAGGATGTTAGGATAAGTTGTTATAAATTGACTGGGAATTAGATTTCCAGGATGGACAATTCACTGGCTGAGGTTATTCAGCAGCAGAGGGAGATATTTAATATTTCTAAAATGAAGAGAAAGAGCAGAAAATTCAGGAAAAGCTATATTTATATGAGGGAGTAGTTAATCAATGTCATGATTAGCTGCCAAATGAGAATCACATACTCTCTAACAGTCAACATTTTTTGTGATGTCACCAAAATAATTATATGTAAATGGTCCACATTAATGGATACAGAAAAAAATCAAACTTTAATACTGTACCTATGATTTCATACAAAAGAGAAATTTTAAACAGCTCTTACTTTATTAGGAACTTGAAGCTGTTGACACATGGTGTCTTACAGCCAAAGGAGTGTTACATTTCCCCATTATAGATTTTGTTTTTTCGTGTTATTATTGTTTTTATAATGCCATTGAGTATTCTAACACTTGAAGATAGCTTTACTTTCATTTATATGCTAATTGTCTAAGAGGAAATGTTGTATATCTGGCTGCATGCACTCGTTTTACATCATTTTATGTATTTAAATGTTGTAGATGTTTGAATGACAGCATCTCTGAACATCCCTCAGAAGTCAGAATAGGCATGCATATTAAGTATTAGCATTACACATTATGTGCACTAAAGCTAAATTAAATTTTTTAGAGTAATTGAAGATGTCGTTTTAAATAGGAGAGATGAAGAGAGCCTGGTTAAGGCATGAGTCTAGGGAACATCACTGGATTTCCCTTCTCAGAGCTGAAAATTCATTAAGCTTAATATGCTACTAAACCTGTGCTTAACTTTTAATCAGGTTAAATAGTGATGAATGGATAATGGCGTATGCATTTCATGCATATGTCTACACATGCCAGAATTTCTTAAAAAATATTCTAATATTGTTCACACTGTTACAGGCAATATGGTTTTGTCAATGGACTTTGCATGAACACAGGCCTTGCTGCTGACTTGAATGAATGGTGATTGTATTTATTTATTTATTTATTTATTGATTGATTTATTGACTGATTGATTGATTGCACTTGTTGTTCCTGTTGTCTACAGATCATCCATCCCTCTTTTGACCAGGTATCTCATTTGCTCTTCAGTATCAGTGTGAGGGTCAACCAAAATAGAACCTTATTCAGGTTGCCGTCAAGGTGGTTTCTGATTTTCTTTATTTTGTGCACTGCTCCTGTGAGCATGCACAGGTAATCTACCTGCAGGCATCCTTATAATGGATTAACATCACTGCTCAGTCCACACCCCCCTAACTTCTGTAAAGGCATTCCCAGCAAGTAACTCTGCCTGCTGTCATCAAATAATGCAGGCTGTCCTCTGGTCTCCACCAGGGATGATCAATCCCACACTTGTGACCCTCCTAGCAAGTATTCCACCTCCCTCTCTGAGACAGGTTTGCAGGCTCTGTCTTTCGTTCCCCTCTCACCACGCCCAGCTCCTTCAGCACTGGGGCTGCTATTTCAACCCCAGTACCCGGGGTCATACATAGGGCTCCATCCCTCTGTGCCACAGAGCTGAGTCAAATGAATAGTACCTTGAAATACCCAAGAAAACTCTTATACAGTGTAACTTTGTAAATGTGGATTTAAATGCTACTATGTTTTGTTTTCTTTTATTTTTACATAGATTTTTTACCATTATTGTAAAATAAATTGTTCGTGCCTGGTTCCTGAGAAGAGTGATTTCATTTTTATTATTTCTGGTATGCCTCTTGTTCAGACTTCTCTGCTTGGGCTACAGTTTGGACTGAGAATGCAAAAATCTCCCTTATAACTTACTGTGTCGCTATCACTGTATTAATGGATTCTATACTGGATATACAGTGGCAATGCATGACCAGGACAGGGTAAAATAGCCCAGCTAGGCCCAATGTTGAATGCATGCTTAAATACCGTGAAATTTAGTTAGGTTACACTTCACTTGCATGTCTGTATTTTGTAGTGTAAATCTGTGACATTTAAACTATGTAGTAAAGAACATTCTTGCATAGATCAAACTTGACTGCATACTGTCTGGGAATTGCCAGAAACTAATTCTTTTTTAAAACTATTTTAGACCAAGGTACAGAACTTCCTATATGGAGTTCTCTTCTGTTAAATTACATACTAGCATAGGAAGTCATTCCACAACATGCCCATTTGCAATTCAGAGACACGTTATTCTTCATTGCTGGCTAACTTGCATGAATCTCATTTCCTATCGCGACATGCAGATCATTGCTTATCTGCACATCTTGGTAGTTACCTGCTGCTCATGTAGGCAGTGGCAGTTCCCCTCAGTCACTCACTCACTCACTCACTCACTCACTCACTCACTCACTCACTCACTCAAGTACACAAACATGAACACACACACACGCACACACACACACACACACACACACACACACACACACACACACACACACACACACACACACACACACACACACACACACACACACACACACACACACACACACACACACACACACACACACACACACACACACACACACACACACACACACACACACACACACACACACACACACACACACACACACACACACACACACACACACAATCACACACACACACACACACACACACACACACACACACACACACACACACACACACGCACACACACACACGCACACACACACACACACACACACACACACACACACACACACACACACACACACACACACACACACACACACACAGTCCCAGTACCTATCGCTACCCTGTTTTCTCTCTTGTGCTTCCCTCCACCCATATAATTTATGTCACTGAAAAGTGAGAAGAACTAAGTGCAAACTGGCTGGATGGAGTCTGTAGTGAATCACACCCATAACTGTGTGTACTCTGCTATAATATACTATTAGGGTTTACTATTATAATTTAGAAAATAAAAATAAATTGTTAACTAAAATCAAAAAATATTGCAGAAGATACATATTTCCGGATGTTCAGAATGTCGAAAAATGTATGTGGTTGTCAGAAATATCGAATTCGACATTTTATGGCAATTTTTGAAAATGCCATCTATTGTGTGATTTCCAAAGTAAATTATAGTGCCGTGACATCCAAATGTAAAGAGTACTGCAAGCCACCATCAACGTAACACCTATTAAAGTTTCAAACACATAATTTCAATAATAGATAGTGAAAAATTGTAATAGTCCATTTTCCAATGAGATGAGGAATTCCCTGAAATCCCATATTTAAACATTTAAATAATGTATACACGTAAATGCTAAATGTACGCAACGTTTTCAGCAATAGGAAGTTCATGTTACTGTATTAAAAGGAGCAATGATGTGCCATTAATTGAACAAATCCCAGTGGTGTAAATTCATCATGTTTAGCTAGTAAAGAGTTAAAGCAGGCACTGGGTGGCAGTGAAGTGTTACCAAATAGCTGGGTAACTATAGCAGAGCTAGTAAGGGAGACTGCTAGAAAGGTGCTTGGTGTGACATCTGGACAGAGGAAGGAGGACAAGGAGACCTGGTGGTGGAATGAGGAAGTACAGGATAGTATACGGAGAAAGAGGTTGGCGAAGAAGAAGTGGGATTGTCAAAGAGATGAAGAAAGTAGACAGGAGTATAAGGAGATGATGTGCATGGAAAAGAGAGAGGTGGCAAAAGCTAAGGATAAGGCATATAGAGAGTTGTATGAAAGGTTGGACACTAAGGAGGGAGAAAAAGACCTGTACCGATTGGCTAGACAGAGGGACCGAGCTAGGAAAGATGTGTAGCAGGTAAAGGTGATAAAGGATAACGAGGGAAACATACTCACAAGCGAGGAGAGTGAGTTGAACAGATGGAAGGAGTACTTTGAGGGGTTGATGAATGAAGAGAATGAGAGGGAGAGAAGGTTGGATGATGTAGGGATAGTGAATCAGGAAGTGCAATGGATTAGCAAGGCGGAAGTAAGGATAGCTATGAAGAGGATGAAGAATGGAAAGGCTGTTGGTCCAGATGACATACCTGTGGAAGCATGGAGGTGTTTAGGAGAAATGGCAGTGGCATTATTAAACCAGATTGTTTAATTAAATCTTGGATAGTGAGAGGATGCCTGAGGAGTGGAGAAAATGTGTTTTGGTTCCAATTTTTAAGAATAAGGGTGATGTGTAGAGCTGTAGTAACTACAGAGGGATAAAACTGATCAGTCACAGCATGAAATTATGGGAAAGAGTAGTGGAAGCTAGGTTAAGAAGGGACGTGATGATTAGTCATCAGCAGTATGGTTTCATGCCAGGAAAGAGCACTACAGATGTGATGTTTGCTCTGAGAGTGTTGATGGAGAAGTACAGAGAAGGTCAGAAGGAGTTGCATTGTGTCTTTGTGGACTTAGAGAAAGCATATGCCAGGGTGGAGGAATTGTGGTATTGTATGAGGAAATCGGGAGTGGCAGAGAAGTATGTAAGAGTGGTACAGGATATGTACAAGGGTAGTGTGACAGTGGTGAGATCTGCCGTGGGAGTGACAGATGCGTTTAAGGTGGAGGTGGGATTACATCAAGGATCAGCTCTGAGCCCTTTCTTATTTGCACTGGTGATGGACAAATTGACAGACGAGATCAGACAGGAGTCCCCATGGACTATGATGTTTGCAGATGACATTGTGATATGTAGTGAGAGTAGGGAACAGGTTAAGGAGACCCTGGAGAGATGGAGATATGCTCTAGAGAGGAGAGGAATGAAGGTTACCCGGACTAAGATGGAATATATGTGTGTGAATGAAAGGGAGGCTAGAGGAATGGTGAGGATGCAGGGTGTAGAGTTGGCAAAGGTGGATGAGTTTAAATACTTGGGATCAACAGTTCAGAGTAATGGCGAGTGTGGAAGAGAGGTGAAGAAGAGAGTACAGGCAGGGTGGAGTGCGTGGAGAAGAGTGTCACGAGTGATTTGTGACAGACGAGTACCATTAAGAGTGAAAGGGAAGGTCTACAAGAGGGTAGTGAGACCAGCTATGTTATATGGGTTGGAGACAGTGGCATTGACAGAAAGGCAGGAGTCAGAGCTGGATGTGGCAGAGTTAAAGATGTTAAGATTTGCACTGAGTGTGACGAGGGTAGACAGGATTAGGAATAAGTATATTAGAGGGTCAGCCAAGGTTGGACAGTTTGGAGACGAAGCCAGAGAGGCGAGATTGCGTTGGTTTGGACATGTGCTGAGGAGGGATGCTGGTTATATTGGGAAAAGGATGCTAAGGATAAAGCTGCCAGGTAAGAGGAAAAGAGGAAGGCCTAAGATAAGGTTTATGGATGTGGTTAGATAGGACATGCAGGTGGTTAGTCTGAAAGAGCAAGATGCAGTGGACAGGAAGAAAGGGAAACAGGTGATCCTCTGTGGCAACCCCTAACCGTAAAAAGCCAAAAGAAGAAGAAGCTAGTAAACATTGTAGCGTGTTCTTTATCAGTGAGTCTACGCTTTTTAGGAGAGGAAGAGACACAACATAATAATTTATTTTTAAGGTCTTCCAAGTGATTCTGTTTAAAGACAAATAGCATGTAAAACATCCGTAATGTACAATTCTTTTTTACCAAGTAAACCCCTTAACCGGCGATGCCAGCCTTACACTGTATTCTGACTCCTAGAGTACCCCAGAGTACAAGTATCTGCCTGATTCCAAAAAGACATGTCAAATAGTGGTGGTTGCCTCTCATAAGTACTACCACGCATGCCATATGTACGAGGATGACCTAAAATGTAGCTATTCTTAAAAAAAAAAATCACATAATGGTGCACCTCTTTCACCCAAAGCCTCTTCAGTAGAACTTAAGGTTTCCATAACATGCTCTGTATGTATGAATGACAATGCAGGAATCTGCTTGCATAACAAAGCAAACTGAGTGTCATTACCATACAGTGATGTAAGGTTAACCTTCTGAATTTGCCTCCACAAAATCTGGCAAAAATGGAACCTGCAGCCGTTAGAAGTACTACTAGGAAGGCGCTTCATTATACTGTTCGCAGCTCCTTTTTCGAAATCACTGAGGACCATTTTAGGGTTTAACTGCAATTCAAACTCATCACAAACAGTTAATAATGTACCCCAAAACTGATCATAACACACTTCACACTTTGAAGGAAAAATGCCATAAACAACAGGCACAACTTTACTGTGTCCAGTACCTTCTAAACTGCAATGCACTGAGTAAACCTGCTTACATTCTCGCGTACTAATAGGAAAAGTACCATCCACCAGTATAAATTCAGATTTACATAGAACATGTAAATTACTCTCAGTAGTCATAATAATGACATCATAAGTATGACTCCTTAACGCACTATGTTTAATGGTAAACTGTCCCTGTTTTAAAGTGAACATATCTGGCGTGAGATCCTTTAATCAAGTTTACTTTAGGTAGGGTACAATTCTTCCTTCTAAGCCTATGTGCACACTGTTTCAAGGCATCTGTGTTGGCCATAGTAGTTACAACATTGATAGAAGTGCTAGCTAGCACTTCAGAAACAATTCTACATGGATCCTGCAGTGTCTGTTCAGCTCTCTTTCTTATCTTTTCTCAAACCTTGCTCTGTTCTACTCTTATACCATCTGAAGCATGAAAATGTTCAGTATTTCTTATTAACTTCTCACCATTATCTGTTGCCTCAGTAATGCAGCGACTAGGGTTACCACTTGTCCCACTTTGCGAGGGACAGTCCCTCTTTGGGCAGTTGTGTCCTGCAAAAAAATGTGAAAAAATGGCAAATGTCCTGAGATTTTAGGACAAAATTATTTTCTATATTTTATGTAATAGTTGCATTAAACAGTTATTCTGTATCTGAATCACCTAAATGTTATAAGAAACAGAATAAGGAACTAAAATGCTACAAGAATAAACTTTTATTCAGGCAAAACACTGAAGTTCTGTCCTTTGTACTGCTGGTATGTTTTGCCTTGCAAAATCTGATGTTTGTAGCACAAATGTCCCACTTTGGTCATTTGGAAAGGTGGCAACCCTAGCAGCGACCCCTGTTTACTTTTCATAGTACAACAGCAATATTTCCTATCTAATGTTCTTCTCTCCAAATAATACTGGTAACCATCAAGTCACACTATAGAATGTCCCTTCTGTGACATGACATGACAGTTGAATATGTATTTCCAACCACTCCAGGTGAATTCCCAGTGTGTTGCTCTACCATAATATTAAATTAAACTTACAATTGAACCATACATATTATATTAGAAAACACCTATTATAGTGCACATATCAAATTACATACCATTGTACTACTTTTGCCAGCAAACATTATCAGGTGTAATAGAACAACATACATATAATATAAATACTGAAGAAATACTCATGCAGTCGTGGACAAACAGTATACAACGTCATAAGCATCTTTAAAATCTATGCTACTTAACTGAATGCATAAATATACAAACATAAACATTTCTTAAAATATATATTTGCATAAAATTTGACAATCATATTTTTTGCACACAAAATCGAGCATTCAAATAGTTTCAGTCTTACATGTCAATCTTTCTGATTATTTGGACACAGTTTAACAAATATCAAAGGTGTCTTATGTATCTGCGTTGATTCATCAGTCATACTTATGCCTCAATCAGCTCTGTAACCCAAATAGTATTAAACATTATGTTCTCGATATGAACACACTTTAACTTCAAACCTCACATCTCTCTTAATTACAAACTCTTGTTAACATCAGTGCATACTTACATACTTACTTTTTCAGTGCTTGCAAATACACAACAATAGTATTCAACGTAGTATGTCACTAATCCACCCTGTTATTCCGATACAGCTCTTTGTTTACTGCTATTGCTAAGGTCTACAGTCATTATGCACGTTTTTCGACACATTTTCATTGCAATTGCATTTGTATGTCATTTACATACGCAAAAATGCTGTCCTTTCATAATATTTAAATTCAAATGCATTTGTGCATCATTTAAATGCACAAAAACACCTTTCTTTTGAAATTATGATGTTCAGAAATACATACAGTAAAGATTTTAATAGTTCAGAACAATGTTATTCGAACATTTGATATACGTTGAGGTGAGCAACGATATTGTAATAGTAAACCTACTATTAGACGTATTGATGTAGATATAAACTGTCTTCTTTTGCTGTAGCTCATCAAATGTTATTATATATTTGTAAACGACTATGTTTAAAGCTAACGTGAATCAGCAGTTTAATTTGAATGCTAAAGTTTGCAGTTTTTATAGTGCTGGACAAAACTACATACATTTTTATTGTACAGTGTCCCTATTAAGTTAATAATAAGATGTTAGTAGTTTAACTTCCTTCAATATAAACTAACTGCATGTTTTTTTTTCATTGCGCTTTTTCATAAGCCTCAAATTACTTAATACATTAAATAAGATTACATGAATCTAATATCAGATGGGTACATCAAATGTCAGGATTCAATAACAGTTGATCTGAAGTAGTTAACTTCATTTGTGCAGCAACCTATGGGAATCGGATCCGACCTCGGATCCATGCCAGCAGTTTTCAACAGCTTTAGATCCGAGCTCCAAGTTCCTCCCCTACCCATAATCCCCTGCCAACCCTGACTGACCTCAGATCTAGTTTGCAGCGGTTAACCAACAGCAGCTTGATCTAGAGTTCCAGGTGTTAGAGACTTTTTTGTGAGAAAAAAAATTTACCTTTTCTTCTCTTCTTCAGATTTTGGTTGTGAGTGTTTCCAGGTCCCTTTTTGTATAAAACCCTCTTTAGTTTAACTTTATATTTTTTGTCATTTACCTCCCCCTTCCTTCGTGGTTCCGTTAGGGTTGTGTGTGTGTGTTTGGGGCCTAATGTGTGTGGTTTTCACTTTTAGTTAAAATGTCTGAGGCCCCAAAGCCGTTTTTTTCTAAGTGCACTGAGTGTGGCCATAAGCTGTCCCCGGCGGATGGCCACACTCGGTGTGTGTTGTGCCTTGGGGTTGAGCACCTGTCTTCTGGTTGTTCATCTGTGCGGCGTTCAACCCCAGGGCACTCAAGGACCGGAGGTCTAGCTGATTCTGGCGGGTCTTCTGCCCCCGGATTCGGCTTCTACCTCCGGTCCTCCCGTGGCTCCCGCTACGGCTGCGGCGGCTGCCACTCCTGCTTCCCTCCCCCCCAGCCGGGACTCAACCTCCTGCTTTAGGCCCAGAGGAGAGGGAGGCCAAGAAAGAGAAAAGGAGGGAGAAACACCACAAGCTGCAGGCCGAGGCCTCCGCTTCGGCCCCCCCCCCCGGCTAAGCGGTCTTCTCCCTCCAGGACTTCTGGGTCTCCTCCTTCTCGGATCCGGTCCCCTTGCTTTTCACCGGGTCCTGAGGAGGAGGAGACCCAATCTCCTTCGAGGTCATCGAGGTGACACTACCGTCCCACCTCAGTGGCCTCATCGAGATCAACCCGAAGTCTTACGGATGCAGATTTGGACCGGATGATGAGAAGATTCCTCCAGGCCCAACTGCAGATGGGAGTGCTCCTGCCCCCCCCCCCTCCGGCGGGAAGCTCGACCCTTTTTTTTGCCCCGATAGCTCTTTCTCCGTCCCGCTTCCCGGGCTCAGAGTATTCGGAGCCGGGCAGCCTTGTAGCCGGGGGTGTGTCGGCGCCGATAGTCTTGGGTACTTCGGTGCCGACCCTTCCCTCGAGTCTGCCGGGTCCATTTTCTTTGGATCTGAGCTCTCGGAGCCGAGGGCTGAGCTTCAGATCCAGAGGTATTGGTATGCCTTCGGCTCTATCCAGGTCGGAGCATACTGGTCCGTCGGATCCGATCGCTTCGGCGCCGGCCCTGATCCGTCTGTCGGATCCGAGTGAGGGTCTGCTTTCGGATCCCAGAGAGAGCAGCTCTCCCTCGGCATTCGACGTGGTGGAGAGGGCTCTGTCGAGAGATTCCAGGCCCCCGGCCCTTGCCACAGCTCCACCCTGCACTCCTTCTCTGTTTGGCCCGACTTCCATCACCCGGCCCTAGGGACAGCCTGCTCTGACGTCTCAGGTCGTTCCTTTGGAACAAGACGTGGCTGGTGAGACCTCCTCGGACAGCCCCCCCGAGGAGGTTCCTCACAAGCGAAGGTGCAAAAGGAGGCACCTGGATTCCCCCGAGTCCTTGACTGAGGACACGGATTTGGAGGAGGGGGAAGGCTCCCCAAGATCACCCCCCGAAGATGTCTCATTTGTTGACATCATGGAGATGCTCAGGATAAGGGGGGAGTCGTATGTCCCAAAGCCTACCTTGGACGAATCCGTGTTGCTGGAGGCGTTTGAAGCAGGCCTGCCTACCTCTTGGGTGTCCCCTCCGGCCGACCCCCTGGTAGATTTGATTACTACCAGGGCGTGGAAGGAGCCGGACACTGTGGAGCCAGTCCCCAAGTGCCCGGACAAAATTCTCAGCCCACCATCTGACAAGTCCCACTGGAGTAAGGGTCCCCCTGTAGATGCCATGTTGGTGGCGGCGGCCACCAAGAGAGAACTAGCTCAGGAGAATCCCTCGGTTCATCCCCTGAGCAAGGAGTCTCGGTCGATGGACCGTTTAGGGAAGCAGGTCTTTAGTTCGGCTACCTTCTCTGTGAGGTCGCTGAACTACATGGCACATGTGCTTCGACTGCAGCGGGACCTTATCAAAGAGTACACTGCGTTGCCCCCCCCCCCGAGTCCATGTCGGTGGAGGACAAGCAATTGCACTCCACCCGGATGGCCACTCTCCGATCCATATCAAACACCTCTATGTGGCTACTGTCCCATGCCACGGAAGGAGCCGCTAGAGCCAGCGGAGCGGGCCTTGTCATGAGGTGTCAGGCCTGGCTCTGGCACTGTGATTTCGCGGAACCCTTCAAGGCGTCTTTCGCTAATGCCCCTTTCGATGGTTCTGCCCTTTTTGGCAAAACTGTTCGCGATACCTTGGTCCAGAGCGAGAAGGATGGGAAGACGTTGTCTGCCATCGGAGTCCACTTCTCTGCTCCCCAGAGGTCCTTCTCCAAGAACCAAAAGGGACAGAAGAAGATGTGGTTCCGGAAGTCACAACAGTCCCGTCCCGCACCGGACTCCCAGCCCTTCCGTGCAGAGGAGGGCAGGGTGGACGCCGCCCTAGAGGCAGAGGGGGCCCGCGGAACTTTGGATCCAGAGAACCCTTCCAGGACCAAACCACGCAACACCCCTGAGGGGTTGCCCGACTGTTCCACTCTGGAGGCAGTCGGGGGGGCATTTCTTGAAGCACCTAGCAGCTTGGGAGTCCATCACGACAGAACACTGGGTGTTTTGCATTATATCCAGAGGCTATCAGATTCCCTTTTCTCTTTATCCATGCAGCCCCAGATACCTCCCCGATGTCCCACCCGATCAGAGGGAGGCCGCAGCAACAGAAATCCAACAGTTGCTGGAAAAAAGAGCCATCCAACATGTCCCCCCAGACCAGTGCAGGTCGGGGTTTTACTCCAGGTTCTTCTTGGTGCCAAAAAAGACGGGGGACTTAAGACCTATCCTCGACCTCTCCCCCCTGAACCTGTCAGTGACCAAAGAGAAGTTCCACATGGTCACCCTTCAATCCATTCTCCCCCTTTTGTGGGAGAATGACTGGATGTGCTCTATAGACCTCAAGGATGCGTACTACCACATTCTGATGGACAGGCGATCCAGAAGGTTCCTCCGCTTCCGGCTAGGAGCAAGTCATTTCCAATTCAGGGTCTTCCCCTTTGGTCTCACCACAGCCCCCAGGGTGTTCACCAAAGTGTTAGCGGTGATAGCGGCCCACCTGAGGCTCCAGGGAATTCAGGTCTACCCATACCTGGACGACTGGCTCCTGACCGCCCCGACAAGGCATCTACTCTGCGCAGCCAGAAACTACTTTCTTCATCTAGCTCCCTCTCTGGGGATCACTATCAACATAGAGAAGTCGTCTCTTACCCCGACTCAGACCACAGACTTCATAGGGGCCAGATTAGACACAAACAAGCTCCTAGCTTTCTTGACCACAGACCGGCTACGAACCCTGAGGCTACATGTGCGGGCCATTCTACAATCTCCAGCTCCTCCGGCGGATTTGGTCCTGAGGGTTCTAGGCTCAATGGCGGCAGCAATCAACCTATTGCCAATGGCGCGTTTGAACATGAGGGTCTTACAATGGACCCTCCAGGTCCAGTGGTCCTTTCTTTGATATCCTCTGAGCCATCCCATTCCCCTCAGCAGGGCTTGCAAGAGGGCTCTCTTATGGTGGCTCCAATCTCCGAACCTCCAGGAAGGATGCCCCTTTTCTATGGCCCCTCCCCTAGCCACGGTGACCATGGATGCCTCCCGCCTTGGGTGGGGGGGCATTGCTCAGGCAGGACAGTCCAAGGCACGTGGGACCTCACGGAGACCTCTCTGCATATCAATGTCCTAGAGATGAGGGCAGTGCTGTTAGCGTTGCAAGCACTTCAGGACCTTCTTCCTGTAGGAACGATTGCGATTCAGACGGACAATATGTATGTTGTCTAGTACATCAACAAACAGGGGGGAACCAGGTCTTACCCACTCTGTTGAGAGGCCATGAGGGTGTGGGATCTCCACCAACCGCTTTCTTATAGCAACGTACATTCCGGTCCAACATCCTAGAGGACAGACTAAGTCGCACCATCCTGTTACCATACAAGTGGTCTCTGAATTCCGAGATAGCGAATCGGATTTTCGCCGAATGGGGTCAACCCTGTTGCGATCTCTTTGCTTCTCCCTCGAACACAAAATGTTACAACTACTTCACTCTCATTTCCCCCTCCAGGGAACCTCCGAGAGACGCTCTGGTGCATGCTTGGCCTCCCGGTCTACTTTATGCCTACCCTCCTCTTCCTCTGATGCTGAAGTTTCTACAGAAAGCCAGCCGGTTGGGAGCAGGATAATCCTCATTGCCCCATTCTGGCCTCGTCAAACTTGGTTCCCTTACCTTTGGTCTCATCTGGTGAATCCTCCTTGGATTCTGGATCCCCGTCCGGATCTAATATCCCACCCCCTAGATCTCCCAGTCCCGAATCTGGACAATCTCAAGCTCACAGCTTGGCTGCTCCAGTTCCACTTGTAGCTAGGACTCCAGGTATCTCTTCCCCAGTTAAAACTATTTTAGTAGCAGCGCACAAGCCTTCTACTAGAAAGATCTATAGTAGCAAATGGAAACGTTTCTCCATTTGGGCGGAACGTCGAAATTTGGATCCTTTCACAGCTCCTTTGCCCACTGTATTAGACTTCCTGTCAGGGCTGTTTCATCAGGGGGCTAGCTCCTCCACAGTCAAGGTTCAACTAGCAGCTATCTCTCATTATCATGTGGGAAATTAACTGGGCCCTTTGATCACCACGAAATTGTGTAAGACCTTTTTGAAGGGCACCTTTCTGCTCAGACCTCCAGTGAAGGATGTAGTCCCTCCTTGGGATTTAACGCTGGTGCTTCAGGCCTTGACAGCTCCCCCGTTTGAGCCTGCAGCTTCAGTAGATCTTAAATTCTTGTCATGGAAAACAGCCTTTCTTGTCGCTATCACCTCGGCTCGAAGGGTCTCTGAACTACAAGCCCTCTGTGTAAAACCCCCATACTTGACTTTTCACAAGGATAGAGTTTACCTCAGGACCAATCCCTCTTTTCTTCCCAAGATTGCCTCTGAATCGAATATTAACCAGTCCATCAACCTACCAGTCTTTTTTCCTAATTACCAAAACAAAGGGGAATACAAATTTCACTCACTGGATGTGCATAGACAACTTTGCTTCTACATTCACAGGACATCTGGTCATAGGCAATCTGACCAGTTGTTCGTCTCCTTTGCCAAATTTAACTTGGGTAAATCTGTGTTTAAAGTCACACTGTCTATATGGATTTCGCAGTGTATCCTTTTAGCATATGAAAGTTCTGGCAGGCCCGCACCTCAGGGAGTCCATGCCCACTCTACTCGGTCTATGTCTACCTCTGCGGCTTTTAGAGCTAGAGTCTCTTTGGATGATATTTGTTCAGCAGCCACTTGGGCCTCATCTCATACCTTTATCAATCACTATAAATTGGACATTATCTCCAGAGGGAGAGCATCCTTTGGCTCTGCAGTGCTCCGAAACATCCTTCCATGAAGGCCGCACAAGGTTTAGGTAGCTGGGGACTCTGTCCCATAGGTTGCTGCACAAATGAAGTTAACTACTTCAGATTAAGAAGTTATGTACTCACCATAACGTTCCATCTGAGTAGGTAAACTTAATTTGTCAGCAACCGTCCCTCCCTCCTGCCCCCTCACTTATGAATGTTTTCATACTCAGGTCCATGGGTGTTACCCACTTTATCTTTGAAAGTAATAGTCTTCAAGCAGTATCTGCTTTTGGGCAAACTTGATCTGAGGTCAGTCAGGGTTGGCAGAGGATTATGGGTAGAGGGAGGAGCTTGGAGCTCGGATCTAAAGCTGTTGAAAACTGCCGGCTCGGATCCGAGGTCAGATCCGATTCCCATAGGTTGCTGACAAATGAAGTTTACCTACTCAGATGGAACGTTATGGTGAGTACATAACTTCTTATTTTCTGAATATGATTAACTTCATAAGCTTCTGTCTTTGTTGGAATACTTCTCCAAGGCTCCATTTTTGTAGCAGAACATTAATTCAGTATATTTAGTAATTGTATTAAATTTCTAAAGACAAGCATTTATAACATATGAGTACATCAATGAGGAAATCAACCGTGAAGAACATTTTACATCTGTCTTAAACTCTAATTCACAGTTTTAAAATATTACGTATTAAATTATAAAAGAACTTGAACGAGTGCCTTACTGTTTCATTGTGGATCTTATGCTGTCTATAAATCGTACAATTGTATTTGGAAATGTGGTTATCAGTTCTAATATTCATCCTTTTACAGTAATTTTATTAAATGTTGTGTAATACAAACAGACTGTTCCATTTAAGTTAAAGAATCTGAAAGTTTTGGTGAATCTCAGACTTACACTTCTTGACTTTTGTATACTGGATGCAAATGTAGCAGTATTAACTGAGGAATTTGCATTATCTGTCCAAGAATATTAATAAATCACTAAGAAGCAAGCAGGCAGGTTAAAATCTAAATATTTTTTGTAATCCACATTAAGACAAACATTCTTTAACTTTTTACTGCAACATTTGTGTGGTCTTAACGTGGACTGGAATAAATAGGTATATTTTGAGTCTATATTAAAAGCCCGAAAGGACTAAACATTGAATGTATGTACATCGACACATAAAGGTCGATCTACATACACAGCGAAACACAGAAAGAGCGAAATTCGAAATGCCAAATGTGTTTCCTGGTGAGCAGCGCGATGGTGGGGATAAGGAAATATATCCTTTTCCTCACTGTAGTGCGGTCTCGGAGTTGGTATAGTTAGGTAGGGGGGTGTGCGGGCACGTTAAATTAATTATTTAGTATTATTTTTTTTTACTTACCTGTGTGGCGCATTCTGATGACGGAACTCGTTTGGCGTTTCGGATTTCGCTCTTTCAGTGTTTCGCTGTGTATGTAGATCGACCTTTATGTGTCGATGGACATGCGCTCGATGTTTAGTCCTTTCAGGCTTTTAATATAGACCCGCATATTTTATACCTGCCTGCACACTTCTGGAATTTCAGCAGTTTGGTTACTGATTTGGTTTAACTGCTGTAATGCCTTTTTTCTTATGTGTAAATTGATAAATTAGGTATAAATGTGTTTTTAAGATGTAATTATAATGGTGTTATTAGTTATATAATTTTGGATGTATATAAAAGTTTTAATTTCTGTTGTTACCAGTTGTAGTACTATTTTGCCGGGTCTGGGCTGAATACTTCAGCTTTTAAAAATGCAGTTAAGCGGCAGTCAGATGCCAAATGTAAATTAATAAATAAAGTAAAGACAACAAGTATGCAGACTTTATTGCTATAGTTGGATTACTTCATTTAAGCTCTAAGTTTATTTTGTTGAAAGTATTTCCCGTTACTATAACTGTTGAGAGACTTCAACAAATAAATATGCTGCTATCATGCAATATGACATTGTTCTCTTTTTTTTTTTTTCTTTGAATTTAGATGACCAGATATGTGAGAAAGGTAAGTGTTTACAGTTATCTTGAAGGAAGTATGTAGCGAAAACACATTATATTGTATATTATTTTATTTCAATGGCTGCCACAGTTTAGGTGAAAATGCAATTACGCATATCCCACTAGAGTTTCAGAACAAGCTTTAAGAATGGCAGACTAATTCTACAACCTAATGTAATTCCACTATTTCACGGGTGTTAAAATTCCAACTAGATAAAAAACTGAATATTTTCTATGTGTTCATGGAATGCATTTAGAATCCAGGAAGATAAATCACTGACATTGAAAGCATTGACCACAGAAAGTCAAAACACAAATTCTAGAATGACCTAAAAAACAAGTGCAACGCAGGAGTGCCCTCCTATACCACCCACACCCTCTGCTTGTGAGATTTTACTTCAGTGGGGAAAGTGCAAAACCCCAGTCCCCACTGTGCAGGATCTTGCACAATAAGCTTTCAGCTTCTTAGTATACCTAAAAAGGCAGTAGTAAATGCATTCAGTGTTCTGTCTTTCAGCCTTCTGTGGCCGATGTTTTCAGTGTCTGTGTTTTTGTCCTTTGAAATTCTAAATATATCCTGTATTCATTTAGGAATCTCAGAGCTTGTTATAATTGTTAGAGGTGTTTGCTATGTATTTGGGCGCATGTTTGAAACAAATGGACTTTTGATACTATACACTGACAGAGATTGAAAAAGATGTACATGCAGGTACCTGCACAGGAATAAATGCCATTCCTAAAAATGTTTAGTCTTTCTAACAAATCTCTCTATCTAACTTGGAAAATTTTTGCTCAGTCAGTCAATCTAATTCCAGTTTCACAAAGAGTCACTAATATGATAGTGTTGCAAAAATCCGCTCCACTGTTGAAGTTCTTATCTTCTCTTGTATTCACATGCTTCATTTTTTAACTAATGACAATTATTCCTTTTAAATGAAGACAGTAGTACATTTTTTATATTTGCTGTCCCTCTCCATCAACATGCAGACTCCTTTTTGTTGCATTTTGCTAAATAATTTTGGATATCTGTACTGTTAGGTGACTGAATTAAGGGCCAGATTCCAAAAGAGTTGCTTACGGTGTAAGTCTGCAATGATTGCAAAAGATCTGCTCTCAGTGTAAGTGACTTACTTCAGTGTAAGGCCTACCTATAAACAGGATTACCACAGGAACCAGATTCCGAAACACCTGCTTTCAGTATAAGTGGTCACTTACACTGAGAACAAGTTTTTCGGAATTCGGGCCATAAAATTTCTCTGTATGATGCCAAGTAATGAAGCAACTGCATATATTTCTAATGACAGATGACAAAATGTGTGAATAAAATTTAGTACAGTATATTTTAACAAGTTTATATCTGCAGATCTTCTTGCGTCTTTACCATATTCTGCCTGCCTAAATAGATCTCTAATTTTAATTTTGAATAATTTAATTGTCACTGCATGAATGCAAGTCTTAACACTGTAACTGATATATCTTAAAATGTTAACTGTGCAAGATGTTTTCAGTAGCATGTATAGTTTTGTAATATTTCCATTCAAATGGATGAAATGCTCATAGCATAATAGTTTTGAGTAATCAAGCAGATGTCCATCTTCTTGTTGCCAGGTGGAATTTCATGATTTTTAAAAGCAATCAACATAATAAGATCTCAATTTCTGTACGTTTACCTCATCTAAATGTACCACTCCCAATGGCTTAACACCTGAAATCGTATGGAGACCAAATGTGGGATGTAATTGTCATGTTTTAGAGTAAAGATAGTTGAACTGGAACAGTGTGTTTTATGAATATTCAGTGTCAGGTTTATAATGATATTTGAGAAAAAGCAAACTACCCTGTAAAAATGTAAAAGAGACAAGATTTTTCATTTGCATCCATTGTATACCTGTGCATCTTGCTTTAAAACTGTATAATTTTAGTGCAGTCTGCTGCAAACAACTGAATATTCAAGAAATGATAAGGATAAAATTGACATTTTGACAAAAATTAAGCCTTAAGTGACACTAAGTTCTGAGATGAGAAAATATCAACATATTGGCTGGTTTTCAGAAAGAGTTGTCACTAGCGGTGAGCCTTAGCATTGCCAGAAAGCCACTGGTGATCTCATGTTCCAGTTCATAGACAGGCCCACAGCAGTGGTTCTACAGGGTCAGTAAAATCACTGCAGAGGGTCATCTCCACACCCATCTGCCCCTCCCCCTACGTAAATGCCTTTGCAAAGGGATTTATGAACATGGGTGATTCTGAGAATCACTCAACTACATACATTAGCATGACCATCTGTGTCAATTAACATGGCCAACATGCCATGCTCGTCCATTAATGCTAATGGGAGAGACCTCATTGCAGGTAAGTGTCAGGGAGCTTAGCAAAGATCTAGTGGTGTGTGTGTGTGTGTGTGTGTGTGTGTGTGTGTGTGTGTGTGTGTGTGTGTGTGTGTGTGTGTGTGTGTGTGTGTGTGTGTGTGTGTGTGTGTGTGTGTGTGTGTGTGTGTGTGTGTGTGTGTGTGTGTGTGTGTGTGCGTGTGTGTGTGTGTGTGTGTGTGTGTGTCTCAAGTCTTCTGGACACTGGGGACAAATAGTACCCACCACCAGGAACATTTGTAGAGTTAAAAGGCTTTGCATGTACATACATTTTCTGAACAATAAGAAGTATGAACTGCTAATGCTTGCCATTACTGACTGGCTGTAATCATCTGCGATTTATGAAAGACAGAGGAAATATAACAGGTAAAATCAGGGGCATTTTGAAAAATCAGAGACAATGCCAACAACTGATTACCACAGGAAAGTACAAATTAGCTGTAGTGGTAACAGAGACATGCATATTAGCTGATAAGGTCTTTACTCACTGCAGATATTCATGTTTCTGAGTTGCTGTGGCAGAAACTGTCCCTTTTGGACAAAGCAGTTTATTCAATCACAGGAAAGTTCTTTGAATGCCAGCATTATGTTTAGAAGGAATATAAACCTTGAAGAAAGAAATCTATTACATTTCAATGACTTATAGAAAGGGTGTACTATTACTAACAAACAAAATCTATAAAATAACATAACCATGTGATATTAAATTTCATAAACCTTTATAAGTTCGAGTGCACAATGCCAGGGTAATTCTATAGATAGGCTTGTAAAGGCCCCAGGGTCATTATCCTAGTACACACCTATGAATCTATGAAAATAAAAAAACTTCTGAGATAATACTGGATGCAAAGGGTGAAATTCAGAAAGATCAGCATGGACGTTGTTGCAGGATTATTTATTTATTTCCATGAAGGACCATTTATCAGAGAACATTTGATTAGTTCAACCAACTAAACACAATTTATAATCATTTTGTTACAATGCACCCAGAGTTTTGTGACCTTAGTTAGTTATAATAAATGTGGGAAGTAGAGAGATAAAGACCACCCCAGGAAAACAGTATTTATTGAAAGTTCCAGTTGATCGGCTGATTCAGATGAAATGGCTCTTTAATGAAGTGGTCTTTGTCAGATGGGCTATTTCCATAGGAAGTATGCTGCATATCATATAATTCTACTAGCTGGACTAGTACAAAAATACCTTCATTATACATTGAATGATTAGTAGTACACTGTAGGGAACTACAGCACAAAGACGACAGCACTAACGAGAGACAATTATAGCTCGATGACTAGAGAGGAGCACCAGTCCCGGTAAATGCAAACTGAGCCCGGAGAGCTGCAGATAAAATGCGCAGACAGCATGCATGGTGGGAGTGATGCCCATCTAACAGGGTTGGAAGGCACAACCATGTGCACTGCACAAGGATAGTGACTACAGGTATATAGATGTGCGAAGAAAATGCACTAGTGCAAAAATGGTCATGCAGCTGTTACAGTGAAACAAGAATCGACTGAGTGCATGTGAGACTTTGTAGCATGAACACCACCAGTCACTACATTATACGAACAGAGGCCCACCATGTGAGACTTTGTAGCCTGAACACCACCAGTCACTACATTATAGGAACAGAGGCCCACTAGACAACAGGAATGCATATAATTTTATTTTATTTTGCATTTGTTTACATAAGGGTGATATGTGGCACATTATGGAGCTCATCTTTAGCACAGAGGCAGCAGCGAGCTCCATAATGCCTTCTCAAATCTCTACTGAAAACTGGACATAGAGATGTTCAGGCCAAGCTAGTAAACATAAAGTAAGTTATTACATAAATAAGTATGTTGACAGAAAGCAAATCTCCCAGCAAGCAGCACACTGGTGGCACAACAGTCATGGCAGTCTCCAGCATCTGGACAGAGGTGTCACATATCATATCTGCTATGGAAGTATATTGATGGATGCGTGACTGTCTGCTGAGAGGGCTTGTCATTATGGGAACAGTATGGTGGCTTCTGCGGCTCCCTTGTACGTCTTGGTCCATCGGTAATGCTGAAAAATGGGCACATAGTTGCTAGTGTTTTGGCATGATCCCACTGAAGATAGGAAGGATACGTGCTGATGGCCTTTCCAATGTTTGCATGCCATGCTCTTTAAATAACCAAGGTGCCACAACAGATCAGGAATATATCCAGCCACCTGCTAAATGACAGTATGCAGACCATAAAATGCCATGTACTGTCCCTCTGTTCTGCAACAATTAGTACACTGCAGACAACGATCAGTGGTATCTCTTCAAAGTCACACATGGGTAGAGTCTCCTGTTGCAATGCAGTCCTTAAATTGTCTCAGAGGACTGTCAGGACATTGAAGTATTATTTATTCACATGCATTTTCACTGCACAACATCCTAACAATTAACCTACAAATAAAGCAGTAGATTCCAATGCAGGAAGCATGCTTGTGACAAATGCTAGTGAAACTGAATATTATCAGATACTAGAATGTGTTATAACTGAGAGAATCACAAACACACACACACACACACACACACACACACACACACACACACACAGTAATCATACTACAACAGGACTTGACCAGAAAATGAGGAAGCATGTAACACCACTGCACACAAACATAGCAATGTATGGCACATCAAGATCCATTGCAAACAATGCAGCAATAGATAGGACCCAACCACTTAAAAGTGACATGTATAATATGTGCACACTGTACCTACAATATACACTGTGAAACTATCCTGAAGGAACACAGGTACACAGACACAGTCCTGATGGAGAGATGAAAAGTCAGCAAGCAAAGGATAGTAGTAGCACTGAAATTGAATTCATCCTCAAGTCTTGGTGAGTACCCTCATGAGGTGGACTCTGTTTTTCACAAAATCTCACCAAGGCGACACTGATATATAGACTATATTTGTATAGCATATATCATGGACAGAAGTAAATCACAAATAAAAAAAAAGATAGATCGGTGCACAAGACCCAGGATAAAAAAGTGCCCAATCCTGGTAGGCGCACTGGTGCCAGGACTGGAAAAAATGACAGTGTAGAATCCTCCAAATACAGAAACATTCCTACAATGGGGCCAAGCCAGACTCGGGGAGGATGCCCCTCCCCCCCTGTTGTAGAAGGAAGTAGCAGTCCACAAAAATTGATTGGCCAAAGAAGAGCCATAAACACGATAGAGTGGACTATTGAGGATAAGAAAGAAATTATGTATTGTTAATATTATGTAAAAAGCCCAGAATTTCCCGACACAAGAGATACAAGAAGATTAATAGAGAAATTAGAGGAAAGAAAAATACTTCCACAGGAAAAACTGTCAGAAGCTTCAAATAAAAATTTGCGACATTAATACAACAGATTTTTGAAAAACAGTATATAGATCAAGAAATTTGGATCTGTTTGGAAAAAGAAGCATCTGAGGAAGTGAGAAAATATAAACAACAAAACCTAGAGATATTTGAAAAATATAGAGAAATATGGACATGAGAAAGAAAGAGAGATTTGATATGGTGCAATATTTACGCAAAGGAGAAAGTCAAGTTAACTAGTATACAGAAGGTAGTTTCAAAGATATTCAAAGAAAAATACAGGCAAAGGCATCCAGATATGGAAAATCTCACAATAAAAAGATTAATAGCATAAAGATGTAATGTAGAAAAGACAATTAGTAAAGCAGAAATTAAAGAAATAGAAGTTGAAGTTATGGAGTGTCTGCAAAGTGAAGGATTTAATGTATAAGGTCTAAAACAGATTACATCACAGCATGATGGAGTGAGTCCCCAGAATAAGGAAAAGCAAGAAGATCAGGAGACACGTGAAGAAGAAATATGGGCATAGGAAAAGAAAAGAGATTTAATATGGTATAATATTTATGCAAGGGAGAAAGCAAAACTAACCAATTCAAAAAGAGCAGCACCAATGATATTTGAAGAAAAATATAGGGAAAGGAACCCGGATATGGAAAACTTTACAACACAGAAATTAAGAAGACTACGAGGAAAAGTAGAGAAAGAGATCAGTAATGAGGAAGTCAAATAAATAGAAACTGAGGTTATGGAACAGCTGCAAAGAGAAGGATTCAGTGTAGTAAATCTAATACAGAAAGCACCACAACAGGCTAGAGCAATAGATTTTCAAATTAAGAGGAAACCAGTAGAACAGGAAGCAATTGATCAGGTGCCATATCAAGATATTTTGGAGCCTTCCACAGGAAACCAGTATAAACGTTCATTTGAAGCTAGACAGCAAGGAAAGGAACAGGAAACTGTGGAAACTGTGATGCAGTGAATGATGAGGAGTGATAGGTCAGTGAGTTCCATATGACAGAGCAATGGATGGCACAGGATGAAATTGAAGAGGATGTGCTACAAGAAGATGTTGTAGAACTTTCTATAGAATGCCCACAGGAAACGGAAAACAAGGGATGTACCCTCAGTTTGGAAGAAAATGAGTTAAGAGAAGAGTTGTTTGATTTAATAGACAAAGATAGATATATCAAGATCAATGAGAGAAATAGACTGCAGAAGGTTAATAAAACCCCAAAGGTCAGAAGCTTGATAAAACAAATGAACGCAGTAATTAGGACTGTCCACAGAGATCCATGAGATATAACAGAAGTAAACAGAATACATTACTGTGCTGCTAAATTAATAAGTGATAAAGTTCTACCATAGGAACACAAGGTAGCAAGGTAAAAGAGGAGGCAAAAGCGAATACCATTATGGAAATATTGAATAGAGAAAACTATAAAGCAGCTAAGATAAGAAGTGTCAATGTTAGAAGATTATAGAAGAAGGATAGATCAACAAAAATACTTAAAACGATATATGTGATTGAAGCAATGCACAATATTAGAACAGACCAGGATCTAGTATGTACTATTAGAGATAACAAACTAAAAATTTCAAAACAGGAGGAAAGACTTAGAAGATACGAAAATAAATATAAGGGAAAAGCACAAAATAAGCAATTTATTGATGACCCAAAAAGTTTTATAGAGAATTGGGAAAGAAGGTAAAAGGAATGGAAAGACTGCCAAAAAAAAAGGAAGTAGATACATTTTGCAGAAGTATCTATGAAGATCCTGTGGAACATAACAAAGATGCTAAATGGATAGAAGAAGTAAAAGAAAGAATAAGAAGTTTAAAGGTACAGGATATGAAATGGGATGAAGTAACAGCCAGGGAGATTGAAACAAAGTTGAGAAAAGCCTCTAACTGGAAAACACCAGGCCCAGATGCAGTACCTAACTTTTGGCTTAAAGTATTAATGTCTTAGCACGAGGATTTAGCCATGAGTAAGAACTATTATATGTGCACCCCAAACACACACCGCACTGGTTAACAACAGGAAAAACAATACTCTTACTTAAGAGTGAACCTGCAAACTACCCCAAAAATTATAGACCAATAACTCGTCTTCCAACGACGTATAAACTATACATGGGAATTGACGCTGACAGAGTTTAGTCATTTAGAAGAAAACTCAATTATGGCAGTAGAACAAAAGGGCAATAAAAGAAAGTCATATGGAACAAAGGATCATTTGTTGTTAAAGTTATAGTGGGGAACAGTAAGAAGGGGAAGACTCTACGTATGGCATGGATTGACTACAAAAAAGCATTTGATAGTATCCCACATTCATGGATAAAAGAGTGCTTAAAAATGTATAAGATACACCCTACACTGATTGACTACATTACAGTAACCATGAAACAGTGGGAAATCACTTTGCAATTAAGCCATGATAAAGGACAGATTATTATCCCAGGGATAAAAATTCAAAGGGGGATATTCCAGGGTGACTCTCTGTCACCATTGCTATTCTGCCTTGCCATTAATCCAGTAAGCTGTTTACTTAACACCTTAGGCCATGGCTACAATTTGGCTCCTAAAAAACAACAAAGTCTAATGACTTCTCATCTTCCCTTTGTCGATGATTTAAACCTGTATAGGTCATCGGATGTGGAACTGAAAGCACAGCGGCAGGTTGTTAAAACTTTTTCAGGTGATATTGGAATGTCATTTGGTCTTGATAAATGTGCAAAAGCAACCATTATAAAAGGAACACTGCAGCACCAGGAAAACATCAGTTTGGGACAAGAATGTGATATAAAAGAACTTGAGCGAGAGGGAATGTATAAGTACTTGGGAATTGATGAAATATCAACAATAAAACATGAACAAATGCAAATAAAACTCAGTAAGGAGTACTTTAGAAGACTTAAATGAATCCTGAAAACAGCATTGACATCTAGGAACAAGATCCAAGCTGTAAATCAGTTTGCTCTTCCTGTCCTAACTTATAGTTTTGGAGTGACTGACTGGCCCCAAAAAGTGTTGGCTAGATTGGATATTAAAACAAGAAGGATGCTTCATGCTCACCAAATGATTTATAAAAAATCAGTGTATACCAAGATTATATATTCCCAGTTCCGAAGGAGGTATGGGCCTCCTTGAAATTGATTACATGTATAGATCTGCAGTCGTGGGACTCCACACATGTCTGCGGACCTCACAGGATCCAAATGTATTGAATGTTTTGAAACATGAGGAGAATAAATCTAAGATGACATTTCTGCTTAATTTAGCAGAAGCATATCGATGTCAAGCAGGAACGGAAATCAAACCAGAAGTGGATAGAAACCAGGCAGCAACTGAATGTGCTA
The DNA here is from genome assembly GCF_019279795.1 of Protopterus annectens. Taxonomy (NCBI): domain Eukaryota; kingdom Metazoa; phylum Chordata; order Ceratodontiformes; family Protopteridae; genus Protopterus; species Protopterus annectens. Next base: position 1,309,699,176 of record NC_056747.1, on the reverse strand, counting down.
ATAAAGAAAAGAAAGAATATAAGGTGAAGGACCAGATGAGAAGGCAAGAAATGTGGAAAAACATAAATATAGTTTCAAGTATAGAAAACTTCTGGAAGAGCCTGATGTTGATCAAGAATGAATGCAGGAATGGTTAAGGAGAGGCAAATTGAAACCAAGAAATGAAAGGTTAATATTGGCAGCCCAAGACAGTGGGGGTTACATACACGCTGGTTTACAAAGTCCATTGAACATGTGGGAGAAACAGACAAATGTAGGGTTTGTAAAACTGAATTGGAAACATGCACACACCTTGTTGTTGCTGGTTGCGACGCACTAATGGCAGAGGGACTGTATACTGAAAGGCATAATAATGTGGCAAGACTGTTACACTGGAGACTGTGCAAACATTTTGGTACTGAAGTGGCTGAAAAACACTGGAAACATGAGCATAGAAAATGAAGTTTATATCACATGGGATCACCCCATACCAGCAGTTCAAAAGATAGTGCTAGAAAACCAGATATAGAGGTCCAAGAAAAGAAGACAAAAGTAGCACTGATCATTGAAATTGCCACACCCAGTGACTGCAATGTCTTGTGTATAGAGAGACACAAAGTCATAAAATACATGGATCTGCAGATTCATGTGGAAGAAAGATACCCAGACAGTTCTAATAGTAGTAGGAGCAACAGGTCTTATAAAAAAGAATTGACAATCGTATTTAGATATGTCACCAATTCATGTAACACCATACGAATTGCAGAAGGAGTCATTACTGGGCACATTGCGGGTGCTGCGAAGAGCACTTTTGGCTGACATCAAAGCTTAAAACGATACTAATTTCATGAACTTTAATCATACTTTGACTTAGGAATGGGGCCCATTCCCGCCATGGTATTAGAAACCCATAAGACTTGGAGAAATTAAAAACTGTGGAAATCACAATGAATAGGACACATGATGAGTAAATGTGTAAGCGTACAGTGCAGCAGGTGCATGCATGCAACCAGCACACATGCTGAACTTGCTGCAGTATATATATATATGGATTCCTATTACAAGAACGAAAGTTCACTACTTCGAATTTGTAATAGGAAGCCACACTTCTGCGAAAGTTCACTTTAATAAAAGTGAACTTTTGCGAAAGTACACTTCACCGAAAGTACCACAGCATAGTGGAGGACATAAAAAACAAGCTATGTCCTCCACTATGGTGCGATAGTCATGGACCTTAGGGTTAGGGCACGTGTTAGGGTAAGAGGATAGTTAGTAAAGCTATCCCCTTACCCTAACCCATGCCATAACCCTAAGGTTCGTGACTATCGCACCATAGTGGAGGACATTGCTATGTCCTTCACTGCGCTGCAATCATCACGGACCTTAGGGTTAGGGCACAGATCATGGTAAGGGGATAGCCCGTTACTATGACCCGTGCCCTAACCCTAAGGTCCGTGAGTACTGCACGGAAGTTCAGTACAACACCAGTTCGTTGTACTGAACTTCGCGTAAGTGCACTTTTGATTAAGTGCACTTTCGCTGCAGTGAGCATTCCATGCACTATTTCGAATTAGTGAAAATTCGATCTAGTGTATGGAATCCATATATATATATATTTATATATATATAAATATATATATATATATATATATATATATATATGTGTGTGTATGTGTGTGTGTGTGTGTTATGTAAGACACATGGCACATCAACAGACTGACAGAGTACAGGAAGTGTGGCATGCATGCAGCAAGCATAGCATAAAGTCCAGTAATCATAATAGAGCAATTCATTATTACATGGTATGTCAACAAACACCTCACATGAACAGTCAGACATAGAAATATATGGACCGAAACATAAATATACAAATCTTTGATAATGGATATGATATCGTGCCAAAAGACAGCAACAACATACATGAAACACTGGCAGGTACTGTTTTTGGGGCTACTATAAGGTTGTGTGCTAATCATGACCCTGTGGTCTGTGCAGCCCTGTGTAACAAAGAAAACAAAGGTGAGTGATGTTATTTGTGTGTTTACATAATGTGAAACAGAACAACATATCACAGAGTCATACACTGCATGCAAGCAGGCAAGCATATGTATGTACAGCACACTACAGCAATGAAAACATGCAGCAGGATGAAAGGTGCTGCTAATGTATTGGACACTGTGTGAGTCATAGGAGGTCCAAGGTAGATGCGCCACAGAGAAAGAATTTGACAGGCATAACATTCATTGTCAGAATTGCCCTTTTTCATAAGTGTAGTGACCTCACAGTGACAATAATAAAAAATAAAATAAAACACAAAAATGCATTTAATTTGTGGTATATTAGGTCATAAAGTAATGAGTATTAGTACATGTATTCTTGAAATGCCTGCATCCAGTCTATCATTTATGAATTTGTTACTGAGCTACTATGATGGAAATACATGCATCAAGTCTGTCATTTCCGAGCTTATGTTACTCAGCTACTGTGATGCAAGGTCAGCAGAGTCAAGCAGATGTAGTGGATCTGTATTATACTGACATAGCCATTTTGAGCAGACATGGCGCACACAATGGCATTGCGGTCAAATAGATATGTGATATGCAGGCATGTCGTGGACAAATGCAGAGTTATTTACCCATGTTTGTTTCACTGCACTTGGAAGACAAAATAATTTATCGAGTACAATAATGTGTGCATGTTATGTAATATCTATATGTTAGACAAGGTGCATGTAATAATATATACTTACATATATCACATGTGCATACCTAATATGCATGCATATAAAATCTGCATAATGGTTGTATGAATATGTGACTAATTATCCATGGCAAAACGTAAAAGGGAGGGGTTTTAATACAGATATTGTGCTGTGCAGTGCATGCATATGTTGCCAGATATGGCTATGATATGTTTGTGCACTGAGTTGCACAAGGTCACATTTTTAGTATGTGCCACATTGAATATTCTACCATGAATGCATAATTGTTGTATAGAGGTGCACACAGACAAGTAGCATAATGAAATAGCAGCAGTGAAATATTTTGGCAAAGAAGAGGTACTTGTCTTCTACAAATGATGGGAGAGAGGCTACACCATCTGTGTTACATTAGCATACATGTTATATGCACCAGGGCTGTGTGTATAGATGGTACTGGCTAAACAGGAATGCATAGGTATCTGAGGGAAGGTATCAAATGAGGCATTGAACCTGGAGAATAAATTACACAGTTGCACCATAGTTGTTGATGTTGCTGCACTTTTGACATTGCCAGATGTACATATTGGGTGTCAAGTACAAAGGGATATATGTTGCCAAATGCTGAGGACCAAATACAGTGGTCAACTGCTCACCAAGAACAGATGACACACCATTCTAAATAATACTGTTTAGTTGTTTTGTTTTAGTTAAATGACTATTAAATCAGGTTTGCAACTTTGGTGCTCTGGATTTATACTGGTAGAGTGGTTGACTGTGGTTAATACTGACCTGTGTATGGTCAACCCATATAGGCTCATAGTTAACTACTAGATTAGCCGTCCTTGTGGGTCATTTTAAGACTAGCCAATTTCTCTTTCAAAGATGAGAATCAAACCCTGTACCTTGTGTCTGTGAGGTAAACATTAACCCTGCAATAAACAAACATTGAAAGTTAGCTTATTAAATAGCATTGCCACAGGAGAACTATATTGGTTGACACTGCATACAGTTGACAGTTGTGCAAGAAAGAATAGTTGTGTAAAATCTTACCATAACCATAGATGTCCTTCTCTTCTGTATGCTGCAGCATTCATCACGTAAGGATGTCTGCCTCCGGTTGACTCGTACATCCAGCCAGTATCCAAAAGCCTTCATGCTACTGTGAGGTATGTGCTATGCTGCAACAAATTACACGTACTTCGGCCATAAAGAGACGTTGTGTATAAAGCGGATGTCAGCACCTACCTACCTCAAAACTGTATACTGCCAGGCACCAGCCTGAGATTCTGGTTGGGAAACATATCAACAGCAAACTAGACAAGCATCAGGGGAAAGGCAAGGTGGGGAAAACAATACACTTATGGTTACGGTAAGATTTTGAATCAACGAACCCTACAACGTAATTCCACAAAGATGTAGTACAGGACGGCACAACAACTCCTCGGCTGGAACAGAGCTCAATTTATTTGTCCAATGTAAAATACTCCACTGAATTACTTCAATGCCAAACACAAAACAACTTTTAAACAACGTATAAAACTAGATGAGTTAAGCGCTTTCATCTGATAATATGCAGACTTCATCAGAACTACAATATTGGTTTAACTGGCTGCTTTTATACATACTCATATCATTTTGGCACCTTTGGCTTATTCAAATTTTTAAAGTGATATCAACCCAAAAACTTGAGAACATATTGTGCAAAACATGCATTGTTAGCGTAATACATTGCGCTCCATATAGCTCAATGCTAAATACTACCCATATTCATAAAACCACTTGATCAGTCTGGGTATGTAGGAAAACATAAATAATTCACACAAAAAAATTATTACACACATAAAAAGTACATAATAAATACATAAAAATACATAAAAAATGCATACATAATTTGTACGTGATTTTGTCCCATGGCACTTAATATAAAATTAATAACAGTAAATGTTCAAAATTGATGTAGAAATAAATAAATAAATAAATAAATCGATAAATAAATAGAGAGTTTTTATTCACTAAGTTATTGTATTGATTATATGTAAGAATACATTTACTGTTAGCTACATTAAGCAAATTTTTTAAAAACACCTAATACATACTTCCTATATGTCACATAAAAACGGCTTGATGCTTATATAATCATTATATAATAATATCATATAATATAAAATATAAATAATTATAATATAAAATATATGTGTGTGTGTGTGTGTATCCCTCTCTCTCTATATATATATATATATATATATATATATATATATATATATATATATATGTATATATATATAGATATAGATATATGTATATATATATATATATATATATATATATATATATATATATGTGTGTGTGTGTGTGTGTGTGTGTGTGTGTATATATATATATATATATATATATATATATATATATATATATATATATATATATATATATATGGGTCTACTTGAAAACACTGACACCCCAAAACACCGACAACGAGATAACTGACACCACAAAACCGACAGTTCAAAAGCACAAAACTTCATATGCCCGACAAACCACAATCCCGACAGTCAACAAAACAAAGCAAATACCTTTTCCGAAAAACACACACACAACACAAGCACACCAAAAACCTTACAAACCTACACTAAAGCTTACATACACAACTATCTATGCACTAACCTTAACCCAAACCCTAACCCTAAGGTCTGTCACTATCGCACACTTACCTTACCTGCGCTCTAACCCAAACCCTAACCCTAACTCACTTAACCCGCCCCTAACACTAAAGTCTGTCACTATCGCACACTTACCTTACCCGCACCCTAACCCTAACTCACTTAACCCGCCCCTAACCCTAAAGTCTGTTACTATCGTACACTTACCTTAACATGTCGGTGTTCTCAGCGTCGGGCTTTTAAACTGTCCCTCATCTCAGTTATCGATCTTCCGGTCTCGGTGTTCTCGTCGTTGGAGTTTTGGCATGTCGGTGTTTTCAAGTAGACCCATATATATATATATATATATATATATATATATATATATATATGTGTGTGTGTGTGTGTGTGTGTGTGTGTGTATAAATGTATGTACCATTTATATATATATATATATATATATATATATATATATATATATTATGTGTGTGTGCTTCTGTGTGTGTGTGTGTGTGTGTGTGTGTGTGTGTGTGTGTGTGTGTGTGTGTGTGTGTGTGTGTGTGTGTGTGTGTGTGTGTGTATGTGTATCTATATATATATATATATATATGTATATATATATATATATATATATATAGATATATATATATATATATATATATATATATATATATATATATATATATATATATATACATATATATATATATATATATATATATATATATATATATATATATGTAAAGAGAGAGATTAACTGTAAGACTGTACTACAGTGGGGAAAGCGCAAATTCCAAATCTCTATTGTACTGCAATTTTGCACATGAAAAGATTGGCAATTTCTGATATTTCCATATTCAATCACATTTGGGAATCTTAGCAATCCAGGTGAAATGCAGCCAGTTTCTTTTATGTAAAAACGAGTTAGTTGAGGTGTTTTGGGCACCTTGTAAGAATGTTGGTTATCTGCCATGAGGAGTGTAGCAGGCACATACCACAGAGAGAAGCCCCTAAGAATGTTGCACAGGATGACCTAGTTAGTATTAATGAGACTACAGAGGTGTACACTGCTCAGCTTTTTTCCAGCGTGATCCTAACCAGGGCAAATGGTTTAGAAAGTGAATCAATAAAGGAATGTCTTAAGGTTCAGATTTTATCAAGTGTTTTATCTGAAAGAGGTGGGTAACCATTCACATTTTTGTTTTATATTTTGATGTCATGTGGCATTAAATAAAATCTAATAAATGAATGGATAAAATATTCCTAACTTGAAGCCATAAGAGTGGAATCAGTTGTAGGATGCACAGGATCTATTAAGTAAAGTTTGTGTAAGTAAACTTGCTGTCTGCATTGCATTATCTCTCGGACTGTTGTTACAGTTTCAAATACCCCAAGGGTTCCAAACCAAAAACATCACAGACCTAAAGTGCCTGAGTTACCAACAGAGGCTTTATGCTCTATCACTTTATTCAGTGTCTAACAGACTTTTGAGGAGTGAGCTGTGACTTGTTTACCATGTCATTTGAGACTCACTTGTCCCAGATCTCCCATATGTCTGCAAGTCCAATGGCTCCACCTATAGTAGAACCAGGGATATAAATCTTCACCTGCAGATAAATAAGTGAAGGAACAGGTTTATAATTCAGCACCCACCAAATGTCTGGAATAAACTTCTCCTGCGTGTTAAGCAGAATGACTCACTATCTTCCTTTAAACATAAAAGCATAAAACGAACAAAACTTAGATAAAAGCATAAAATAAAAGCAAATCAGCACCACGGCTATCAATTAATAACTTTAACAAAACACAATTTACCTGATGAAGTTATTTTTAGATAAATCATTACTTGTGTTTTAAAGGTGTTTTTTCATTGTGTTGTTTTGTTGGTTATTAATTGGTAGCCATGGTGCCGGTTTGCATTTATTTTCTGCTTTTATCTTTTATCTATGTTTTGTAGCAAACCTGGCTTTATCTAAGTTGTAGAGCTATTATTTATTTAACTAAATTTTTTATTGTGTACGCCCATGAACATGGTCTACCAATACAGTTGCATTCCGTCTACTAGTACTATACAGCAACGAGCCATGAAACCTGGTTCAAGGCACAAGAGAGCACCCCAGCACTGCCAGGTTACAATTCATATCATACCTTCCGGCCTCAGTTACCGGATCACAGTACAAAGGGCGGAGGTGTATCCATATTCATCAAGGATACCCATATCTCCAGGTTAGTAGTGCAGCATGATGCCCCAGAGATCATCCATGAGCAACTATCAGCAGGCAAAACCACATTTCAAGTCGTAGCTGGTTTTAGATCGCCCACCATGTCCCAAGATGCTCACTCTGCATTCCTTGAGACATTGGAAAATATAAAGGTCCTACCCAACACCATAATCTTGGGTGATTTCAACTACCCTGGTATAGACTGGGTGAACTACCAATGTTCCAACTCCTATGCTCAGCGATTCATAGAATTTATAAATTCAGATTCCCTTGAACAACTAGCATGTTCCCCCACTAGAGGGGACAACATATTGGATTTAATCATCACAGATATGGGTGCCCACTGTACCACACGCGTTATCACTCCCTCCTTGGTCAGATCTGACAGCAAACGAATAACCCTGGACATCCTCACCCCTCCATCTCCTCCAGTCAAAAAAAACCTTAGTCAAAAACCTTTCCAAAGCAAACTTCAAACTACTTGCATCCGAAGTGGAAAGCTTCACTATTCCCTTGCAGAAGGATAATGATATCCAGGATGCGGAATCCTACACCAAGCCACTCTGTATGCATCTTCAGGATTGCATGGACCATGCTATCCCAAATAAAACCAAGACCCCTTCCTCAAGCAAGTAGAAACCAGTCTGGTGGACACTGGCCATAAGCAAACTTTACAATAAAAGGAGGAGACTTATACAAAAAAAGGCCAAATCTCAAGTAGAAAAATCATCCCTGATCAGCATTAGTAAGAAATTGAGGGCCCTCATCAAGTCAACTAAAGCTAATTTTGAAAAGAAAGTTGCCAAGGATAACCATAAGGCCTTCTATGGCTACATCAAAAACCTAAATGGCAATGCTCAGGTCTGTTCTGAGCTAGTACAAAATGGAACAAAATACACTGACCCTTCTGACATTGCCAACATCTTGGCTGACAGGTTCAGTGCAAATTCCCCCCCCCCACCACCTACAGGGCCTATTACCATTCCAGGGGATTGTGTAAGTCCAATTATTACTGATACATTGGTTAACAAGGCTCTATCTAAAGCTAAAAACACTGCCTCCATGGGACCAGATGGTGTCCCAGGCTGTGTCATACGTGAGCTCCAAAAGGAATTAACCCCACATCTTAATACCCTGTTCAGTCTCAGCCTCTCCACAGGATATGTGCCCAGAGAATGGCGCACAGCAACAGTGGTCCCGCTACACAAGGGTGGGGCCACAACTGACCCTGGGAACTACCGACCAATAAGCCTGACCAGTCTGATCTGTAAGGCTATGGAGCGAATCATTATGGAACTCATAAATGGAGAGATTGGGAACCTCCAGTCGCTGGACCCCACACAGTTCAGCTTCGTCAAGGGCAGATCATGCCTCCTGAACCTGGTGGATTTCTTTGAGACAGTTACTCAGGCTATAGATAAGGGAAAGGAGGTACACACGGCTTACCTTGACCTTGCTAAAGCATTTGACACCATTTCCCATTCGGGTATTATTGATAAGCTCACCAGCCTGGGCATAAACCCTTACGTCAGAAGATGGATCGCAAACTGGCTCTCAGACAGATCCCGTACAGTAAGAGTAGTGGGATCTGTGTCCGAATCCAGACCAGTAACGAGTGGTGTGCCTCAGGGCTCTGTCCTGGGGCCCCTCCTGTTTGGCATATACTTCTCAGAAGTACAGGCAAGTACGGAAGTGCTGCGGCTGACTAAGTTTGTGGATGACTGCAAACTGGGTGCTATAATAGTGTCTCCGGCCGACATGGAGATCCTCCAGAAGGGCCTAAATGAGACTGATGCATGGTGTCAAAGCCATGGTCTTAAACTAAATGCAAAAAAATGCGTAGTAATCCCTTTGGAAAAAACAGAGTACCCGCAAACTACAACATAGGAGGTAATCCCCTGAAATCTGAAGAAGAAATAAGGGATCTAGGGACCCAAGTAGATAGCCAGCTTTCCTTTGATAACCATGTTGCCAAAGTGGTTAGAAAATCCTTCTATGTGACCCATCTGATCATGAAAGGGTTCGCATCAAGATCTAAGGATGTAATGGTGCCCCTCTACTCTTCCCTCATCAGACCCATTATTGAGTACAATGCACCAATTGGAATGTACCTGGCTAGACATCTCCAGCAGCTGGAGAGACCACAGAGGTACCTAACCAAGAGAATTACTGGTCTCAAACAGTTGCCCTATGCAGCATGATTGAAAAAGCTAAGACTGCTCTCTGTTGCATACCGCTTTCTCAGAGGCGATCTCTGTCTAACGTACAGAGCCATGCCCAACCCAGAATTGTTGAACATGCTCCATCTTAGCAAAACCAAATCTACTTGAGCTACATGCTCTAGGGATATAAACCTCAACACAACAATGAATAGAACATGCTGGAGGGATAGATTCCCTTCACAGAGACTTCCCTTACTATGGAACAGGGTCCCGATCTACATAAGACAGAGCCCCTCACTATCACTCTTCAAGAGGAACCTTGATGAGTGGATGGGTAACAGAAAGTTCACACCAGGGATCACACCAACAGCACTACTAGATAGGGGCCAAGGGTACTAGCTGCTAGTACAAGGGTCTAGGGAACTACTAAAGGGGCGGTGAATACCACACAATGTGGCTGGGCTAATATATGCCTTTGGGCAGATAGCTCAGTACCAACCTATGAACCTATTAAGGAAATATTTGAACTATTTGATGGTAAACAAAATCCTTTGAAATGTGGGTTTCAAAAAGAAGGGGCTGAAGACAATATGAGTACTATGATTAATAATGTAAATCTGCAGACTGTTACGGCTAGCTACAAAGATAAGTTGAATAATTTTGAGTTGAAAATCAGCATTTTTATTGACTACAGAGGCAGCAATTAGCCTTTGATGTCTATTTTAAAAACAAAATTATTCCAGAGGCTTAAGGATATTGAAGATGCCCACATATATGGACAAATATCCCCTGTTGCTCAAACAATGTCAGGCTATTAATTTAAATTGTTCCTTTCAATACATGAAGCTTATGAACAAACACTCTGAGTAAACAAAAAATGAGCTCAAAACTAACATTGTACAGCTATATAATGAACTAATAATTAACATAGAAGTCAACTTTCAATCAATGTTATTCTCTGAAACACTGGTTAAACTTGCTGCCTTTATAAATCATTTAATTCAAACAAGAAAGCACAAGTTAAGAAGAGATTTTCACGATTTTAAAAATGGAAACGCCTTTGTTTGGTCCAGACATGATGATTGTTTCAATTCAGAGGTGGAGATCAACCTGGAACAGCAGAAGAACACCAGTGATATCACATCAGCAGTCGCAGCGACTGAGATACCTGTAGAACAGCCAACTGTGTAACCATGGATTCTGTCCTAATTTCTGCACTGGACCCTGCTGGATTTTCTGGTCCTCCAAAAAGAACCATACCCGATGCCACAGGACAGAAGGACGGTGAACAACAACAGAGGTCGGAATTGGAGAAGGTTAATGGAACGCCAACCACAAACCTGGAACCGGAGCAGGACATAAATGGTATAGTATTCAACTTATCTAAGCATAGATTAGCAGAACGTAAATATGCCGTACTTAGTAAAGGTCTAACCTTCATACCTGCTGGACATTAAGATATTTTGAATACTTTAATGGAGTTCAAGCTATTTACTCGGCATTTAAATCTTAAGACATTATATAGAATTAATGATTCTCAGTTTTCTATATGCAATAGAAGGACTAGTACATTTTTTCCTACAAGTAACCCCTTAATATCCTTTGAAAAAGCTGTGAAAAATGATATTTACCAGCACATTATGGGTCCTCGTAAAAAACATTTTTATAATGTGTCAAAAGAACAGCAAATGGCTATTAAGTCTTTAATTGTAATTACTGATATAATCATCGAGAGTGCTGATAAAGGTGGGGCGGTTGTATTAGGCACTGAATATTACAGTCCTAAGGTGTCACAGATGTTGAATAGTGCTGATTATTTGCCTTAACAGAAGTGAAGTCATAATTATTATTAACAATGTGAATACCACCATATACCATATGTATTTAAATGATGAGATACCATTAGATGTTTTAGATTATTTACATGTTCCTACAGCAAAGATACCAATTACATATGGGGTTCCCAAAATACATAAATCATTACATGAACAACCACTGAGACCAACAGTATCTGCATGAGATTGGATAACTGAGGCAGTACTGACATTTTCAAAAATAAATTAAAACTGGTTTTAGGTATGACCACTACTATAATAAAAGTTGCTTTGGATTTTCTTCAACAGTTATTTATGTGGTCCAGAAATAACAATGTGTTAGAGTGACATTTTGTTATCTTGGATGTAGATTCTCATTTTACTTTCATACCAAGTGATATAGGAGTGAGTCCGCGGTGTTGGTGCTGTGGTAGCATTGTCGCCTCACAGTAAGACGCTGTCTGGTTCGATTCTCAACTAGAGCGTCTTCTGCGTGGAGAAATGCGTGAATGGGCGTACTTTCGTTGAAGGTTGTGCGTCAGGGCTGGTAACTCGGCACATAAAAATCAACTACCAATCATTAGGGGACCGTATTTCTGCTGTGGCGACCCCTAACCGGGAAAAGCCGAAAGACACAACAACAACCAAGTGATATAGAATGGAATATGTCTTTCAGTTCATTGCAGGGACTCACATATATACAGCTACAGGTATGAACAAAGTTTGTTCCCTATTGGACATAGTACTAAACAACAATGTTTTTTTGTTCCTTGATCATTATTACAAATAACAAACAGGGGTGGTTATGGGTAAACCTGTGGCTAATAGTTATGCAAACATAGTAATGAATAAATGGGAAAATGATCCTATGCTTTCATCAAGTAATCAGTACTATAACAACATCTAATTTTATAAATGGTTTGTTGATTACCTGTTTCTTATATGGCAAGGTTCACTTCCCTTGTTTAATGATTTCCTTAATTATATTAATATAGCTACTGGCTTTTTGAAATTTAAGAGTACGTTACATTTTACTCAGACTGATTTTGTGGACATTAGGTTAATTAAAAGCCATGCAGGACAGATTGATACTACATTGTACAAAAAGGATGTTAAAAAGAATACTTGTTTACATAGGACCAGTATGCACCCACCCATTATATTTCATAACAAAGTGAAACATCAAATGATAAGAACAGCAAAATTGAGCACTATTGATAGTGTTATGAGTATTGAAATGGATAATATGGCTAAGGACCTTGACCAGAGGGGCTACAACAAGCATAAAGTGACTGCCATAGAGACAGACATCAAAGGTCAAAGAAGTGATGTTGCTAAGCCCATTTTTTCAGGTAATAGAGAAATAATACATAACTCAGCTACAAATAATACTAACCATAAAAAATGTAATTCCAAACTTAGGTGTACATTGTTATAATAGAAATACACCCATAGTGAAAAAGGTTATAAATAAATATTGGTTTATGGTACAATAAATACCACAGTTCAAGGACATTGGATGGGTCTACTTCACATGACCTAAAACTCATTTGACAGAATTTAATTTGACCGAGACCAAATCACCTAATTTTCAAAATACTGAAAACTCATTTGACTAAATCTCATTTCACTGAATTTTAAGCCATAGACATGATGTGGATTTCCCTTCACCTGTGACTTGCTTGTAATAAAAAGAATTACTGTAAGTTACAGTGCTGTCAGAATACCGAAGGTCATGTAGAAAGTAGTGTTGTAGTGTTTCTAAATGTATGTATGTCTCTTTACATTTTTATGGGAAGTATCTAAAGAAATATGGCAGATGTTTTGTGTGTTCCCAGCAGTAGTGGCAGTGTGTAGAGTACTGTAAGGTAAGTAAAAAATATATGCCCTTTTCCCCACTGTAGTGTGATCCTGGAATTAATATATTTGTTGGGGGGGTGTGGGGGCACAGCATCCTAAATTGGGGGATGTGGGGGGCATAGCCCCCATCTAGTTTGGTTTTATATTGTCCGATTTCTGTTCATAGGTTCATAGGTTCAGAGGTTGGTACTAGGCTATCGGCCATAGGGTCTCTACAAGCCTAGCCATAACAATTCCCTGGCTATTTCTTCCCACACTATTTACTTCCCTGGTCCCCTGTCTAGCAGAGCGACTGACATGATCCCCGAGGTGAATTTCCTTTCTCCCATCCAGTCGTCAAGGTTCCTTTTGAAGAGGGCCAAGGAGGCGCTCTGCTTGACATGTATGGGCAGTCTATTCCAGAGTCTGGGGAGTCTCTGGGTCAGGAACCTATCCCTCCAGCATGTTTTGTTTTTTTGTGATGACAAGGTTTAGATCCCTGGAGCGTGTGGCTCTGAGGGACTGGGATTTCTTTAAGTGTAGCATGTGCAACAGCTCTGGGTTTGACATGGCCTTGTATGTTAAGCAGAGATCGCCTCTGAGTAGAAGATATGCAACAGAGTATAACTGGAGTTTTTTAAGGCAGTCAGCATAGGGCATCTTCTTTAGGCCTGTGATTCTTTTAGTGAGGTATTTCTGAGGCCTTTCCAGTTATTGCAGATGTCTTGAGAGGTACATACCAAATGGGGTGTTGTATTTTATAATGAGTCTAATAAGGGATGAGTACAGTGGGACAATGACCTCCTTTTTTCTGGATGAAAAGCCCTTAGTGATGAGGTGTGCCACATAGAAGGATTTCCTGACTGTTGTGGCGATGTGGATATTGAAGGTGAGACCACTGTCCACCTGTGTCTCTAAGTCTCTTATCACACTTTCAGTGTTTAATGTACTGCCACCTTTGTGATAATTCACGGGTACATGTTTTTTCCCAAAGGGGACAGCTATACATTTCTTGGCATTGAGCTTGAGCCCATGGCTCTGGTACCAAGCATCTGTTTTTGTAAGGCCCTTTTGTAGAGTATCCACATCATTTGGGGATTCAATAATGGCTCCCAGTTTGCAGTCATCTGCGAACTTTGTTAGCCAGAGTCCCTTGGTGTTGGCCTGTACTTCAGAGAAGTAGATGCCAAACAAGAGCGGTCCCAGGACTGAACCCTGAGGTACTCCAATTGCCAATTTGTCTGGAGCTGGATTTGGAGTCAGCTACTTTTACAGTGTGGATTCTGTCAGTAAGCCAGTTGGCAACCCATTGAGTGACGTAGGGATTAATGCCCAGCTTAGTAAGTTTATCTATGATTCCAGAGTGGGGGATGGTGTCAAAGGCCTTGGTGAGGTCCAGATAAGCTGTGTGGACTGCCTTACCCTCATCCATGGCTCTGGAGACTGATTCGAAGAAGTCAGTCAGGTTTAGGAGACAAGATCGACCCTTCACGAACCCAAACTGGGTGGGGTCCAGTTGTTTGAAAGTTGCCAATATCTTTGTTTATAAGTTCCATGATAGTACATTCCATGGCCTTGCAGATCAGGCTTGTCAAACTGATGGGGCAGTAGTTCCTGGGTTCCAAGGTGGATCCCCCCTTGTGGAGTGGGATAACTGTAGCTGTGCGCCACTCAGTGGGCACAAAGCCTGAGGTGAGGGTATGATTAAACATGACACTTAGGTGAGGTGCCAGTTCATTTTGTAGTTCATGTAGTACACAGCCCAGGATGTCATCTGGCCCCATGGATGCTGTATTCTTAGCTTTGGAGAGTGAGTTTTTTTACCTGTGTGGCCGTTATTACCGGAATTTGGCAATCTTCTAGTTTTGAGATGGGCCGTTTAGGGGGTGAGAGGGGGGTGAAGTTGGCACTGAATCGATCTGCCAGGATATTGGCAATATCCTTGGGATCAGTATATTTAATGCCATTCTGTTGTAGCTCAGAGCAGATCTGAGCATTGCCATTTAGATTCCTGACATAGTTATAGAATGTCTTGTGGTTGTCTTTGGAATCTTTAGCAATTTTATTTTCGTAACTAGCTTTGGAGGATTTTACGAGGGCTGTTAAGGGAAATTTTTTGCATCGTGGGGTTTTCCTCTTTTCTGCAACAGTTTCTTCCTTTTGTTGTAAAGTTTGTTTATGGCAGGGGCCCACCAGATTGGCTTCCTTTTTTTGGAGGAGAGCATCTTGGTTCTATTTGGGATGGCACGATTCATGCATGAGTGGATGTGCTCGTACAGTGCCTTAGTGTAGGACTCAGCAGTCAAACTTTCAGTTCCTGTCTGCATGGGTGTCATGAAGTTTGTCACTTCTGACTTGAGTAGCATGAAGTTGGCTTTGGAGAAGTTTTTTATGGAGGTTTCCTTACTGGGGAGTGGGGTGGGATGTGGATGTTAAGGGTGATTAGCTTATGGTCTGACCTGACCAACAATGGGGTGACCATAGGTGTGGAGCATCGATTTCCCATGTTGGTAATTACCAGGTCTAGGATATTGGAGCCCCAGGTGGGACTATGGATTAGTTGATCCAGGGTGTTTGAATTTATGAATTCCAAGAACTGTTGAGCAAAGGTGTTGGTACACAAGTAGTTTTCCCAGTTAATGGCAGGGTAGTTGAAATCACTCAGTATTAGGGTGTTTGGTTGTATCTTAATATTTTCCAGTATGTTTAGAAAGGTGTAGTGAGAATCTTGGGGCATGCTGGGGGATCTGTAGCAAGCTACAATTTGGATCGCAGCCTTACCTAGTGTTAGTTGCACCTGGAGAATTTCAGACGCATTGTGTTGAGCAACTAGCCTGATGGTGTGAATATCCTTGGTGAATATGGACACTCCTCCACCTTTAGTGCTTCAATCCTGGTTTGGTGGCTGAAACTTGTGGTAAGAATTGTAGCCTGTATTGCAGGGGTGCTCTCTGGAGCCTTGAACCAGGTCTCAGTTACTGCACAGATATCGATGTTCTCCATTTTTAGGAGTGCCTTGAGAGTGTGCATTCTGAGGTTTAGACTTCTAGCATTAAGTAGCATTACCTTCAGATTTTGCATGTTTGTACCTATTACGGTGGTGGTTTTGTCCTTTGAACTTTGCCTAAAAAAGGCACTATAGGGGTGGCAAGAGCCTTAGCCAGTAACCTGAATCCCAGGGGCGACAGGTGCAGACCATCTCTGGCAAAGCATCGTGGTCTGACGATCATGTCGTCCCAAGCAGACAGATACTAGATCCCCTTTGAATGACACCAGAAGCTTAGCCAATTGTTGAAGTCAATCATTTTGTCCGTATATTGTGGTATCATTCTAGGCGAAGGCAGGATGCTACTCAGGGCTAGGGTCATAACTGCCTGGGCCACATGATCAGAGAGCTCTTCCATGTCTCTTTTCATGTAGTCCAGGGAGGTCCGTCTCAAGTCATTCACTCCAACATGGACAATGACAGAGTCATATTTGTACTTGTTGTGGAGTGACTCGAGTGCATGCGTTATGTGGCAGATCCTGGCACCAGACAGGCAGCTGACTGTAATTTTCTCCTTGTTTAGCCTGGTGAGTGGGAAATCAGTTAAGAGGGTAAGTAAGTAGTTTTTAAGTTCTGGAAAGAGTTAGTCATTGGTGTTGTAAGTGTGCATGTCTATGGTTTGAAATGTAGTACTTTGAAATACAGCATTGTAAGCTTTCGGTGAAATCAGATTCAGTCAAATGAGTTTTAGGTCATGTGACCTAGACCCCATTGGATGTGAACAACTTTCTTTTGTCTACAAAAGATCCACAACCTAAAGAATAGGTTACATTATAAAGAACAGAAACAACATTTAGGTTATAATATCAATAATAGAAAAGGTACATATAAGTGCAATAATTGCCAGCAATGCAAATATATTTACATAAATATAAGTATTATGTATCCAGTTAAAAAAATAATTTTTCCTCACAGCATATGGTACCTGTGATACTAGGAACTTTGTTTATATGGCCGTATGCCAACATTGTGAAACCTTCTATACAGGCAAAATGAACAGAAAATTGAAAGACCATATATGTGATCATCTGTCAGAGATACATAGAAAAATAGAAACAAATGCACTGTACAAACATAATAAGGAGCCAAATGATGCATATTATTTTAAGTTTGTATTACTGCAAGTTATTTTTGAAAATATTAGAGGAGGTGATTTAAAAAATGACACAGAAAGAGAAGAGAATAAATGGGTAGCTAGATTCAGGGTACAAGCACATCCAGGTTTAAATGAAGCATTTACCATTAAGCCAGTCTTGAAAGTCTTAAGGAATAGAGTTAAGTGAATATATGTTTAAAACTTTGTCAGCTGTTAATTGTTTGTCACATGATTTTTAGCTGATTTTGATGCATGTATAAAAAGACTCTCATCTGTCTGCTATGCTTATTTGCCTAATGAAGTTATTTTTAGCGAAAGTATTCCTTGCATTTTAAAGGTGTTTTTTCATTGTGTTGTTTTATTAGGTTCATAGGTAAGTACTAGGCTATCTGCCCGAGGGCATCTATAAGCCTAGCCAGAATGTGTTGGCTTTTGCCACCCCTTTAGATTAGTTCCCTGTGCCTCTGTCCAGCAGAGTCATTAGTTTCCTGTGCCTCTGTCCAGCAGAGCCACTGCAGTGATCCCCGGGGTAAATTTTCTGTTTCCCATACACTCGTTAAGGTTTCTCTTGAAGAGAGTTAGTGAGGGGCTCTGCCTAATGTAGATTGGAATCTTGTTCCAAAGCATGGGGAGTCTCTGGGACAGGAATCTATTCCTCCAGCACATCCTATTTATCATTGTGGTGAGGTTTAGATCCCTGGAGCGTGTGGCTCTCGGGGATTTGTTTTTTTTAGGTGGAGCATGTCCATCAGTTCTGGGTTGGACATGGCCTTGTATGTCAGGCAGAGATCACCTCTGAGTAACTGGTATGCAACCAAGTACAGCTGGAGTTTCTTCAGTCGGGCTGCATAGGGCATCTGTTTGAGGCCAGTAATCCTCTTGGTGAGGCACTTTTGTGGCCTTTCCAGCTGTTGCAGGTGTCTTGTAAGGTACATCCCAAATGGGGCATTGTACTCTATGATGGGTCTGATGAGTGATGAGTAGAGGGGCACAATAACCTCTTTTGTTCTAGATCCGAACCCTTTTGTGATTAGGTGGGCCACATAGAAGGATTTTCTAACCACCTTGGCAATATGACTATCAAAGGAGAGATTATTATCTACTTGGGTCCCCAGATCCCTTATTACATTTTCTGTACGTGGTAGTTCGCGGGTACTTTGTTTTTTCCAAAGGGGATGACTATGCACTTTTTGGCATTTAGCTTGAGGCCATGATTTTGACACCAGGTATCTGTCTCAGTGAGACCCTTCTGGAGGATGTCTGTATCATCCGGAGAGTCGATTATGGCCCTCACTTTGCAGTCATCTGCAAACTTGGTCAGCCATAGTCCTCCTGTGCTTGCCTGTACCTCTGAAAAGTATATACCGAACAGGAGGCGTCCCAGGACTGAGCCCTGTGGGACGTCACTTCTAACTGGTTTAGAGTCGGACCTACAGCCTGCAACTCTCACCGTGTGGGTTCTATCTGTGAGCCAATTGTCAACCCATCTCATGACGTAGGGGTTTATGTTCAGGCTGGTGAGCTTGTCTATAATACCAGAATGGGGAATGGTGTCGAATGCCTTTGTGAGGTCTAGGTAGGCTGTGTGGACCTCCTTTCCCTCAACTAAAGCCTTGGTAACTGTCTCAAAGAAGTCCACCAGGTTTAGGAGGCATGATCTGCCTTTAAGAAAGCCAAACTTGGTAGGGTCTAATGTTTGGAGGTTCCCAATGTCTCTGTTAATGAGTTCCATGATGATGCACTCCATAGCCTTGCAGACCAGGCTAGTCAGGCTTATAGGTGATAGTTCCCGGGGTCCATTGTGGCTTCACCTTTGTGGAGCGGGATAACTGTTGCTGTGCGCCACTCTATGGGTACGTAGCCTGTAGAGAGGCTGATTTTGAACAGTGTGTTTAGGTGAGGGGTTAGTTCATTTTGGAGCTCATGTAAGACACAGCCTGGGACACCATCCGGTCCCATTGAAGCTGTGTTTTTGGCTTTGGATAGGGCTGTTTTAACCTGTGTGTCACTGATTGCTGGGGCTCTACATTCTTCTGGTATGGTTATGGGCCCTTTAGGGGGTGAGAGGGGGGTGAAGTTTGCACTAAGCCTGTCTGCCAGAATGTTGGCAATATCAGTCATTTCAGTGTATTTTGTGCCATTCTACACTAACTCAGAGCAGATCTGAGAGTTTCCACTTAGGTTCTTGACATAGCTAAAGAACGTTTTGTGGTTATCTTTGGAATCTTTGGCAATTTTTCTTTTGAAGATAGCCTTGAATGATTTTATGAGGGATTGTAGTTTCTTGCTGATACTGATCAGTGATGTCTTTCCTTCTTGGGATTTTACTCTTTTCTGTACTAGTTTCCTCCTTCTATTGTATAGCTTGTTTATGGCAGGGGTCCACCAGACTGGTTTCCTTTTCTTGGAGGAGTAAGTCTTGGTTTTGCATGGGATAGCACGATCCATGCATTCTTGCAGGTGGTCATAGGGTGCCTTTGTAAGGGATTCAGCAGCTTGGACAGCGTTGTCCTTTAGCATGGGGGTTGTGAACCTTTCCACCTCGGTCTTAAGTGACGTGAAGTTTGCTTTTGAAAAGTTTTTCACGGTGGTTTCCTTGATTGGGGGTGTGGGCAGAATGTGGATATCCAGAGTGATTAGTCTATGGTCTGATCTAACCAGCGAGGGGTTGAACTTCGGTGTGGAACACTAATCGCCCATGTTGGTGATGACCAGGTCCAATATGTTGTCACCTGTGGTGCGGGTGTTGACCAGTTGATCAAGGGTGTTTGAGTTTATAAGTTCTATGAAGCAATAGGTAAGGGAGTGTAGTTCTCCCAGTTAATGTTTGGGTAATTGAGTACTTGAGTAGTTCTCCCAGTTAATGTTTGGGTAATTGAAATGGGTCTATTTCATGATGTCGAAAGCCGACAATATCAAAGCTGATGTTGTCACCACAACATCGAAATCGCAGAACATTGTGCAGGTAAACGGAAATCTCTGTAGGGGGAGATTTCCGTTTACCTCAATGTAGTGTGGTCTCGGAGTTGGAATATTTAAGTTGGGGGGTGTGGGGGTGCAGAGGGGCTTGCCCCCCTGCCTACGCTAGTTAGTTTTTATTTTTGTTTGTTTTTTTTGGTATTTTTAAACATTATTCAATGTTTTACTACATTGATCAGGGTCTATATTAGAATATCGAAAGATGTAAACACCGAATGTTTAAATGTCGAACTGTATTCAGCGAAAGCTGAAAATATTGATGCAACAGAAAACCAAATTTTTTTCCTAGGGAAAGAATTTGGTTGTCCATTTCTGTTGCTTCGGTATTTTCAGCACTGTGGTGGAAAGTTACGGATTGGGTTCAGGTAAGTGTGCAATTGAGTGTGGATTAGGTTAGTTAGGGTTAGGGTGCGGGTTAGGTATGTATGCGATTATGTGGACATGAGGGTTAGAGTGGGTTAGGTGAGTTAGGGTTAGGGCGCAGGTCAGGTAAGTGTGCGATTGTGTGGACGTGAGGGTTAGGGCGGGGTAGGTGAGTTAGGGTTAGGGCGCGGGTGAGGTGAGTGTGCAATAGTGACGGACCTTAGGGTTAGGGTTTGGGTTAAGGTAAGTGGATAGTTAGTGGTGTGTGTATAGTTTAGTGCAGGGTTAGGTGTAAGATTTTAGGTGTATGTGTGTGGATTGCTGTTTGTTTGGTGTGCTTGTGTTGTGTGTATGTGTTTTGGAACAGCAAATTTTTTCCTAGTATTTCTGTATGTTCGTTGTTTTCAGCTTTCGCTGAATACAGTTCGACATTTAAACATTCGGTGTTTACATCGTTCGATATTCTAATATAGACCCCATCGATCACTAGAGGTCGACCTTTAGTGAGTCGATGTAGTAAGATTTCGATAACGTGATATAGACACATTGAAATCACCCAATATTAGGGTGTTTGGTAGGACCCTCATATTTTCCAGTGTCTCCAGAAATGCAGAATGGGGGTCCTGGGTCATGGTGGGTGATCTGTAGCAAGCTACAATTTGAATTGCATTTTTGCTAGTTGTTAGTTGCACATGGATGATCTCTGAGGCATCGTGCTGTGTCACTACAAATGAAAAGACCAATGGTTAGACCACAGCTGAAGATAAAAATGGAATAATCTACGTCAGGAAATAAATCACTTGCAGCTTCACAGTAGTGCCCTTTATAAAACCAAAAATTGTAACTGAGATGTAGTAGTCAAGGTAGGAAACGGTTCACTTGCAGTTTCACACCACTTTATTAAACAAGAGTAAGCGCTTTCGCGATCTAAGTCAGCTGATCGCTTCTTCAGACTCATAAAAACAGTTAAAACATTGGTATTTAAAATATGGTTCAACCAATGAAAACACATATAGAACTATGACAGACTAATTAAAATTGCATACATCAGTACATTAATTTGCCTTATATTCTGCATAAGATGAAATAAAATATACATATAACAGACACATTTTATGTAATAATCCATATTACTTAATGTTTTAGTGGTCTGGATTTTAAAAAAGGTTTCAAGGAAACAGCATTGTTCAATCCAGGAGACCTATCTGCCTGAAGTAGTAAAATCCATCTTTGTTCGGCTTCCTCTACCTTATTCCTTATATCACCTCCCTCTTACTTTTATTTATTATTTCTAAAACCATGAAATTAAAAATATGTTTCCTATCTTCTTCTTCCACATGTTTTGCTAAAGCACTTGTGTCTTTTTTATTCCTTATATCTCTAAGGTGTTCAAGGATACGTTCCTTTAGACACCTATTGGTTTTGCCTATATAAAAGGCATGACAGACAGTGCAGAAGCTGAAATAAACCAAATTTTGTGTTCTGCAGTCAGCATAAAAATCTATATCAATTATAAATCCTAGTGTAGGATGTTTATATGTAGATTTATTATATAAATAGTCACATGCTGTACAATTTCTGCAAGGAAAAGTCCCCTGCCTGTCAGATATGATCATTCTTTCATTGTTTCTGGATTTATAACAGAGTTGCCTTTTTAAGGACCTCTTATTTCTAAAAGAAAAGCTGGGTCTATCTTCTAACAATTCTCTCAAGTCAGGATCCGACAATAAAACATTCCAATTCTTCTCAAAAAGATTACAGAACCTTCTGATGTCACTTGAATAAGTTATAGGGAATCTAACTTTAAAATCATGACCTTCCTTGCTTTTAACATCTTCTATAGTATTTGAGAAGAGCGGTTTACATCTCCCATCCCTATTTTCAATGGTATATTTAGAGCTTTCATTTATGTTTTTCTTACTATAACCTCTGTTTAAGAAGTCTTTCTCTAATATAGTCATTGTCTTCACAAAGCCTTCATCTGTATTATGTAAGTGGCTTATTCTCGTATATTGTCCTTTCACTACATTTTTGTGTACAAATGTTGGATGCATACTAGTCTTATGTAAGATACTATTTCTCCATG
Source organism: Protopterus annectens (assembly GCF_019279795.1). Classification (NCBI taxonomy): domain Eukaryota; kingdom Metazoa; phylum Chordata; order Ceratodontiformes; family Protopteridae; genus Protopterus; species Protopterus annectens. The sequence goes on along the minus strand of NC_056747.1, from coordinate 1,309,676,253 downwards.
TAGATTTTCTATACATCCCTGTTGTAAGTTCATCTAACGCTGTCTTCTTAACCAAAACATCTAGGAACTCAATAGAGTCCCTGGAATGTTGACTAGTGAATCTTAAAAATTCAGTGGTGCTATGTAAGTACTCCACCATCTCTTGCAACTCTTCACTAGTACCATCCCATAACAGGAAGGCGTCATCTACAAAATGTATATACCATACAATTTTGCCAGCATATTTATTGCTAGCACTTAATACATGATCTTTTTCCCATGCAGCCAATGCTAAGTTGGCGTAGCTGTTAGCACAAGCCGTGCCCATTGCTACACCAACTTTCTGTAGATAAAACTTGTCATTGAATATAAAGACATTATTTTCTAGGACAATATCAAGCAACTCACATATCAAATTAATCTTAGTGCTTTGAAAAACTTGTTTCAAGGTCAGAATATCACATATTTTTTCAATACCCCATTTATTCGGTATCACTGCGAACAGTGAAGTGACATCCATTGTCACAAACATATAATTTCTATTAATATTCCTGGTCTTATTATATAACAGTCGCAGAAATGCCTTTGTATCCCTTAGTATAGTCTCACATGATTTTAGGACTATTTGTAAATTTTGCTCAATATAAATTGAGATGGCTTCTGTGGCCCATCCTTTACTGGATACAATAGGTCTCATAGGGGGCTGTGTGATGTCTTTGTGAATTTTAGGTAGACCATAAATAATGGGTATAGTTGGATGTTCTATCTGAAAGTAGTCAAACAATTCCTCTGACACATAATTAGTAATCAGTAAGTCAAAAATATATACAGATATCCTGTCAATTATACCTTGTACTTGTCTCTCATTTAGTTCAACATAAGTATCTGTATCATTCAAAGGTTCCATCATTTTCTTGTAATAAAAAACCTTATCCATTACTACTACACTGCCCCCCTTGTCAGCAGGCCTAATTTCAATGCTGTGAGAATACTTTAGTTCTGACAGTGCTTCAGTTTCTGATTTACTCAAGTTATAAAATCTAGGTGGAAGATTTTTAGCATGCATCTCTCTAATTTCATGTTCACACACATTAGTAAAAGTTTCAACTGGGGATGTATCTTGGGTACAAAGGCACTAGCTTGTTTAAACATATTATCAAATACATTTCTTTTAAACATGGTTTTAAGTGTTAGGTTACGAGAAAATAATTTCAGCTCTATTAATAAATCAGTTAATACTGTTTTCTGTGCTGGAATAAAGCTCAGGCCTCTATTTAACAACGAGGCTTGTGCATCAGTTAAAGAAAAGCTAGATATATTAATTACCAAGTTTTTTGTTGGTTCTTGCTCCTGGTGTTCATATATGCAGGAGTCACTCGTTCTCTCTGCTGTAATCGTTCTCCTCTTTGATTCCTGCTGCTCGACCTGTCCCTTATTGGCAGCGCCTTCTTTAACACAAATGGAAGGATTGAGGTTTGTGTAGCTTCCTTTTGCTCCAAAAAAGCTACTGAATCAGAATTAACACTGGAATCCATCCTTCTGTTAGTGCAAGCCATTTGGAAAGTTTCTTTTGCCATTCCACCATTTTCAAATGTGGGAGGTTCTATACATACTCTCTCTGTGCTGACATCACTGTTCTCACAGGGATTCTGATTTAAAGGGGCAGTACTATGCATATTTGAATTTTCAGAAATCTGTACTGTAGTCATTTTTTCTACATTTTCTGTACTCAACAGCTGTTCTTCTTGGCCACGAAAAGACCTCTTTACATTGAAAGTTTTTCAAAGCACTAAGATTAATTTGATATGTGAGTTGCTTGATATTGTCCTAGAAAATAATGTCTTTATATTCAATGACAAGTTTTATCTACAGAAAGTTGGTGTAGCAATGGGCACGGCTTGTGCTAACAGCTACGCCAACTTAACATTGGCTGCATGGGAAAAAGATCATGTATTAAGTGCTAGCAATAAATATGGTGGCAAAATTGTATGGTATATACGTTTTGTAGATGACGTCTTCCTGTTGTGGGATGGTACTAGTGAAGAGTTGCAAGAGATGGTGGAGTACTTACATAGCACCACTGAATTTTTAAGATTCACTAGTCAACATTCCAGGGACTCTATTGAGTTCCTAGATGTTTTGGTTAAGAAGACAGCGTTAGACGAACTTACAACAGGGATGTATAGAAAATCTACATGGAGAAATAGTATCTTACATAAGACTAGTATGCATCCAACATTTGTACACAAAAATGTAGTGAAAGGACAATATATGAGAATAAGCCGCTTATATAATACAGATGAAGGCTTTGTGAAGACAATGACTATATTAGAGAAAGACTTCTTAAACAGAGGTTATAGTAAGAAAGACATAAATGAAAGCTCTAAATATACCATTGAAAATAGGGATGGGAGATGTAAACCGCTCTTCTCAAATACTATAGAAGATGTTAAAAGCAAGGAAGGTCATGATTTTAAAGTTAGATTCCCTATAACGTATTCAAGTGACATCAGAAGGTTCTGTAATCTTTTTGAGAAGAATTGGAATGTTTTATTGTCGGATCCTGACTTGAGAGAATTGTTAGAAGATAGACCCAGCTTTTCTTTTAGAAATAAGAGGTCCTTAAAAAGGCAACTCTGTTATAAATCCAGAAACAATGAAAGAATGATCCTATCTGACAGGCAGGGGACTTTTCCTTGCAGAAATTGTACAGCATGTGACTATTTATATAATAAATCTACATATAAACATCCTACACTAGGATTTATAATTGATATAGATTTTTATGCTGACTACAGAACACAAAATTTGGTTTATTTCAGCTTCTGCACTGTCTGTCATGCCTTTTATATTGGCAAAACCAATAGGTGTCTAAAGGAACGTATCCTTGAACACCTTAGAGATATAAGGAATAAAAAAGACACAAGTGCTTTAGCAAAACATGTGGAAGAAGAAGATAGGAAACGTATTTTTAATTTCATGGTTTTAGAAATAATAAATAAAAGTAAGAGGGGAGGTGATATAAGGAATAAGGTAGAGGAAGCCGAACAAAGATGGATTTTACTACTTCAGGCAGATAGGTCTCCTGGATTGAACAATGCTGTTTCCTTGAAACCTTTTTAAAATCCAGACCACTAAAACATTAAGTAATATGGATTATTACATAAAATGTGTCTGTTATATGTATATTTTATTTCATCTTATGCAGAATATAAGGCAAATTAATGTACTGATGTATGCAATTTTAATTAGTCTATGTCATAGTTCTATATGTGTTTTCATTGGTTGAACCATATTTTAAATACCAATGTTTTAACTGTTTTTATGAGTCTGAAGATGCGATCAGCTGACTTAGATCGCGAAAGCGCTTACTCTTGTTTAATAAAGTGGTGTGAAACTGCAAGTGAACCGTTTCCTACCTTGACTACTACATCTCAGTTACAACTTTTGGTTTTATAAAGGGCACTACTGTGAAGCTGCAAGTGATTTATTTCCTGACATGGATTATTCCTTTTTTATCTTCAGCTGTGGTCTAACCATTGGTCTTTTCATTTTTTTCGCTTGAGGTGTATACCAGGCGTTTATCCAGCTTTTGTTTTCTTTCACGTGTGCTGTGTCACTAACCTGGAGGTGTGGGTATCCTTGATGAAAATGGATACACCCCCGCCTTTTGTGCTTCGATCCGGGTGTTGTGGCCGAAAAGTATGGTATGAGTTATAGCCTGATAGTGCTGGCATGCTCTCTGGTGTCTAAAACCAGGTTTCTGTTACTGCACAAATATCAATGTTCTCCATACTGAGGAGTGCCTCGAGTGCATTCATTTTGAGGTTTAGACTTCTGGCATTGAGTAGCATTATCCTCAGTTTTTGGTTACTTGTGCTATTTACTGTGGTGGGTTTGTCTTTTGAGCCTTGCCTAAAAAAGGCACTATGGGGGCAGCAAAAGCCTTGGCCAGTATTCGAAAGCCTAAGGGTGACAGGTGCAAGCCATCTCTTGCGAAGCAAAGTGGCTTGTTGAGCATGTCATCCCAGCCAGACAGATACTGGATCCCCTTTGAATGACACCAGAGACTTAGCCAGTTGTTGAAATTGATCATTTTTTCTTTATACTGTGGCATCATTCTTGGAGAGGGCAGGATGCTACTCAGGGTCAGGGTCATACCAGCCTGGGCTACGTGGTCAGAGAACTCTTCCATGTCTGTTTTCATGTAGTCCAGGGAGGTACGTCTCAGGTCATTCACACCAACATGGGCAATGACAGAGTCATATTTGTACTTGTTCTGGAGCGACCTGAGTGCTTGTGTTATGTGGCAGATCCTGGTACCCGACAGGCAGCTAACTGTAACCTTCTCCTTGTCCAGCCTAGTTAGTGGGACATCAGTGTGCCTGACTATAGAGTTGCCTATTACTAGTGTGTTGGGTATGTTATTTTGCGTTAAGGGCTGTGATTGCGTGGCACACTGATTATGTGAAGTATGTGTTTCATGGTTTGTGATGGGGTGTGGAGGTTGCTTGGATGTCTGCTTTGGAGGTCTCTGTGGCTTTTGCAGATTTTTATTTAGAGTCGCCGAGTATGTTTTCATGTATTTATGTGTGTTATTTCCCGGTGTTGGTTTAATAGGTCTACGTGAGACTGGTGGTGTGTTGCAAGTATTTCCCTTCTCCTCTTGATTGTCATTTCCAGTCTTGGGTTGAGAGAGCTTTGCCTCCAGTTTGGCTGTATAATTGCATATGTCGCATATATTAGTGTTTGGTGGCAGGAGGGGAGGGTTGTCTGTGTACATGAGGCAGTTGTAACATTGCCTCAAAATGCCCAGATTCACCAGTTGGACAGGAGAATACACCTGAAACTGCCCTTTGGACATGCCTGAATAGGTAAAATGAGCTGTTTTACTGATTGGCTGGTAGGGACGAATAGAGAGCCTTGTCCTTCTGGACAGTATAGGGGGGTCTAGTGCTAGGGTTAATTAGTGCTTTCTAGGAGTTTTGAGCAAGTTCTGGGCTGTGAAATAAATGGTTTGAGTGCTTAAGTTGAAAGTTTGTCTAGTTCCAAGGGAAGAATTGAAGAGTAGACTTCGTGGAGCCGGGAATAGTTTAACCCTAGCTAACCAGCGCTGCCCGGCCCGCAAAACTGCGCAAATGCGTTTTTTTTATAGCAGGGAAATGAAAGAGATTATTAAAATTATTAATTTGTAGCCTTGGTTCCAGTTTGCTTTTATTTTATGCTTTTATGTATGTTTTCTAGCAAACCCGTCTTTATCTAAGTGGCGGAGCTATTATTTATTTTACTGTTTTCCTTTAAACATAACCTAGATGACTAAAAGGGACTTTACAAACTTACTGCAGGATTGACTGATTTGGCCCTCCTGGAGACAGGAGATGCAGTCTAAGGGAGGGCACTGGTAAAGCTTAAACAATCCTAAAATTCAGTGCCCTTGGATTACCTACGAATTTGTGAGTCAATAAACTCTGCAGCTGTATCTACAAAGCACAACTGAAGCATGGTTAACAGAGCAATTCCCATGGTATATAAGTTTACAGGAAATAACTGTCATACACTGTCTCCAGCATTCTGTATGACAGTTATATGTATTGTGTATGTTTAATGCAGTCAGTCTGTATGTTTTGGATGCAGTTGTATGTCCATGTTGTGTCATTGTATATCTCAGTAATGATCGGATCAAATGCACAATGTTAATTTGTTATTAACCAATATACCTGTGTTGGATTCACTTCATAATCTTGAAATACTGAAATATCGAATTTCAGTATCTTGAGACCATGAAGTTGAAAATCCAAATAACTGAAACCACAAAACCGGGAAACCCAAACCCCAGAAACTACAAAACCATCAAACCCAAACTCCAGAAACCACAAAACCATGAAAAGGCACAGCACACACTACACAACGCATGTAAACACAAACACACACACCTCCCGACACTGTAAAAGAAGCAATACAACACACACGCACACAATTAAACAAACACACACACTTACCCTTACTATGCACCCCCCACACCCCCCTTACTAATATATACTAACTCTGAGGTTGCACTACACTCCATAACACAGACAACCCAGCACCACACATTCCACCCCCACCCCCACACAAACACACATCACAGACATATAAACACCACCACTCCCAACACTAACGCACTCACAGTTTGACCTACCTACCCTAACCCACACATAAAACATCCCAACACACTCACAAACACACAATCCCTCCCCAAAACCCTAAAATAAACAACAGTCACCTAACGCGCTATCTGTACCGCGGGTTCAGCATTGTCAGATTCGACATTTCCGGGTTCGAGATTTCCGTCTATTCGACTTTATAGGCTCGAGATTCTGAAATTCAGTATTTCAGGATTTCGAGCTTATAAAGTGTTTCCACCTGTGTTACATATGTTACAGCTCTGTGGCTAAAGATATAACACTTGTTATCATGGGGTCTATATCAGTTCATCAAAGTTTACTTACCCTGAACGGCTATTCTTCTAACCGACAACATCGAACGGCTCTTCATTGAACGTTGTACATACTGATTACTGTTGATGCTTTGGATAGCCATAGTGAGTGTATTTGTGTGTGTGTGTGTGTGTGTGTGTGTGTGTGTGTGTGTGTGTGTGTGTGTGTGTGTGTGTGTGTGTGCATTTGTGTTTATATTGGGTTTATATAAATATATATATATATATTTGTATGTTTGTATATGTGTATTGATGGGGATCGCTGAGAGCTTGTCAAAAATGCAGTTCATCAAACAGCAACTGATTGAGCACAACTTCTTGGTCAGCAACTGATAAAAAAAAAAAAAGAACAAACCTTTTTTTGTAGGGAGCAACTCTCCCCCCCCCCCCCGCACCCCACACCCTCTGCTATTTATATATACCAACATCAAGATCACACTATAGTGGAGAAAGGGGAAATTCCCGAATCTCCAGTGTACCGCAGTCTTGCACAGAACAACTGCTGGCAAGTTCATTCAGATGCTTTTCGATCAGCTATGACAGCGGTTTTCCAGGTTTGGCAAGTTGAGATTCAACAATTTGTTGAGAGCCCATAGACAGATTAGATAGCTAGATATAGCTATTTAGTGGTTTATAGAATAACAGACTGTAGAACATCGAAAAAACAGGAGACCAGGATCCAATCCACACGAACATTTATTGAGTGCTTTTATCTCTTCAATACAAACTTTTTCAGAATAACACAGCATATTGCCTAACAGCCTTATATATGCTATTGCAACAAATTAATCATCATTAACTAATTAATAAAATAATGTCCTGAAAGGACATAGACACATTTAAAGAGCAACATATATACATATATATATATATATATATATATATATATATATATATATATATATCTATTGCACTCACAGTAAAAAAGAAAAAATGCGATTAAAACGTTTAAAAGATACTTGACAGTAAGTTAAAAATAATCAAAGCAACAGATGTCAATATTTATGCATATGAAATTATACATGTATTTGTTGTTTATTAGCATCCTACCCTAAGAGTAGGTATCGATGACTGTCATAGAAATTGTGCCTTGAGCCTGAGAACAGAGCTGATGGATGCTGCACTATTAAGACCCGGTGCTTCAGATGCATTTGTCCTAATTTGCTATCTAAGCTCAGCCATTTCCAGGTAATCGTTGAGTGGCCCACCTCTTTCACCCATCCTAACCTGTTCAATGATAATGAATCTGAATCCATGTCCTTCATTGGTTACTATATATCCTGCTAATGCATTTTTAGCATCTTTCCTACCGATGTCATAGTAGTGTTGGTAAATTCTACTTCTAAACGCATTTTTAGTTTTATCAATGTAAAAACACAGACATTGGGTACATAGGGCGAGGTAAACCACTCCTTTACTGCTTCAGGAGACTTTCCCTCGTATAGTGTGTCTCCCATAATTGGGAATACAAATCTCCTTGGCTTCAATGATATATTGGCATTGTAGGCAATAGCAGCATTTAACCATCCCTGTCCCTATATCAAGATCACATTTCTGCCTTTCCACCATATTTTTGATACTACATTCCTTTTTATATACAATGTTGGGAACAGGGCCTAACAATTGTGCCTGTTCTGCATCAATTCTAAAAATGTTCCAGTTATGTTCAATAATATTCCTGATGCTGTAAGAATGCTGATTAAACTTGAAAATAGCAGATTTTTATGGAAAGTCTTAGTCTGTTGATTTTCCTTGTTGGATAACCCTTCCCCTGTACCAAGAAGGGGGAAAAAAAGCCACTAGCTCTCTTATTTATTACCTCCTGAAGGATGTTGTTTAAATAATTATCTAGATAACCTCTATGTAGTAACATCCCTTTAAGGGTCTCAATTTGCTCTATAAATTGATCATATTCAGATATCCTGGCAAGCCGTACCCCCTGTCCTTTTACTAAAGCCTTCTTTTGGTGCAGGGGGTGGCAACTATCAAAATGTAGGGGGCTATTAGAGTAGGTGGGCTTGCGGAAAATAGTGGAGGTGAAATGTTCATTGACCACATCTTTCTTAATGGCAGTGTCTAAGTAATTCACCTCTGTAACACTAATAGAATGTGTAAATTCAGGAAAATCTGTGCTGGTGTTCATGAATTCAAGAAAGCCTTCTAGTTCTGTCATATCACTGTTCCACAAAATTATATCATCCAAGTAACGACCGTAAAATGTCCATGAGTTAGCATAAGGACAATTAAAAATAATATCTTTTTCTCAAAATGCCAGTACTATATTTGCAAAGATAGGGGCACAGGCTGCCCCCATTGCTACCCCTTTAACTTGTTCAAAGGTAATAATGTTGGTAGCTAACACTAGTTCCATAAGTGTTCTAATTAGGGGTACAGGCTGCCCCCATTGCTACCACCTTAACTTGTTCGAAGGTAATAATGTTGGTATCTAACAGTAGTTCCATAAGTGTTCTAAAGATGGGGGCACAGGCTGCCCCCATTGCTACCGCCTTAACTTGTTTGAAGGTAATAATGCTGGTATCTAACACTAGTTCCATAAATGTTCAAATTGGGGGTACAGGCTGCCCCATTGCTACCCCTTTAACTTGTTCGAAGGTAATAATGTTGGTATCTAACACTACTTTCATAACTGTTCTAAAGTTTGGGGCACAGGATGCTGCCATTGCTACCCCCTTAACTTGTTTGAAGGTAATAATGTTGGTATCTAACACTAGTTCCATAAGTGTTCTAATTGGGGGCACAGGCTGCCCCAATTGCTACCCCCTTAACTTGTTCTAAGGTAATAATGTTGGTATCTAACATTAGTTCCATAAGTGTTCTAATTGGATGCACAGGTTGCCCCCATTGCTACCCCCCTTAACTTGTGCAAACGTAATAATGTTGGTTTCTAACACTAGTTCCATAAGTGTTCTAATTGTGGGTACAGGCTGCCCCTATTGCTACCCCCTTAACTTGTTAGAAGATAATAATGTTTGTATATAACACTAGTTCCTTAAGTGTTCTAACTGGGGGCACAGGTTGCCCCCATTGCTACCCCCTTAACTTGTGTGAAGGTAACAATGTTGGTATCTAACACTAGTTCCATAAGTGTTCTAAACATGGTTGCATAGGCTGCCCCCATTGCTATCACCTTAACTTGTTCGAAGGTAATAATGTTGGTATCTAACACTAGTTCCATAAGTGTTCTAATTGGGGGCAAAGCTGCCCCCACTGCTACCCCATTAACTTGTTCAAAGGTAGTATAGTTGGTATCTAACACTAGTTCCATAAGTGTTCTAATTGGGGGCACACGCTGCCCCCATTGCTACCCCCTTAACTTGTTTGAAGGTAATAATGTTGGTATCTAACACTAGTACCATAAGTGTTCTAATTGGGGGCACAGGCTGCCCCCATTGTTACCCCCTTAACTTGTTCGAAGGTAATAATGTTGGTATCTAACACTAGTTCCATAAGTGTTCTAAAGGTGGGGGCACAGGCTGCCCCCATTGCTACGACTTAACTTGTTCGAAGGTAATAATGTTGGTATCTAACATTAGTTCCATAAGTGCTCAAAAGATGGAGGCACAGGCTGCACCCATTGCTACCCCCTTAACTTGTTTGAAGCTAATAACGTTGGTATCTAACACTAGTTCCATAATTGTTCTAATTGGGGGCACAGGCTGCCCCATTGCTACCCCTTAACTTGTTCGAAGGTAATACTGTTGGTATCTAGCACTAGTTCCATAAGTGTTATAATTGGGGGCACAGGTTGCCTCCATTGCTACCCCTTAACTTGTTTGAAGATAATAATGTTGGTATCTAACACTAACTCCTTAAGTGTTTAATTGGGGCACAGGCTGCCCCCATTGCTACCCCCTTAACTTGCTCAAAGGTAATAATGGTGGTATCTAACTCTAGTTCCAGAAGTGTTGTAATTGGGGGCACAGTCTGCCCACATTGCTACCCCACTTAACTTATTCGCAGGTAATAATGTTATCTAACTCTAGTTCCATAAGTGTTCTAAAGATGGGGGCACAGGCTGCCCCTATTGCAACCCCCTTAACTTGTTCGAAGGTAATAATGTTGGTATCTAACACTAGTTCTGTAAGTGTTCTAAAGATGGGCGCAGAGGGTGCCGCCATTGCTACCGCCTTAACTTGTTTGAAGGTAATAATGTTTGTATCTAAAACTAGTTACATAAGTGTTCTAATTGAGGGCACAGGCTGCCCCCATTGCTACCCTCTTAACTTGTTCGAAGGTAATAATGTTGGTATCTAACACTAGTTCCATAAGTGTTCTAATAATGGGGGCACAGGCTGCCGCTATTGCTACCCACTCAACTTGTTCAAAGGTAATAATGTTGGTATCTAACACTAGTTCCATAAGTGTTCTAATTGGGGATACAGTCTGCCCACATTGCTACCCCACTTAACTTATTTGCAGGTAATAATGTTGGTATCCAAAACTAGTTCCATAAGTGTTCTAATTGGGGGCACAGGCTGCCCCCATTGCTACCCCCTTAACTTGTTCGAAGGTAATAATGTTGGTATCTAACACTAGTTCCATAAGTGTTCTAATTGGGGACACAGGCTGCCCCCATTGCTACCCACTTAACTTGTTCGAAGGTAATAATGTTGGTATCTAACACTAGTTCCATAAGGGTTCTAAAGATGGGGGCACAGGATGCCTCCATTGCTACCCTCTTAACTTGTTCGAAGGTAATAATATTGGTATCTAACACTAGTTCCATAAGTGTTCTAAAGGTGGGGGCACAGGCTGCCCATATTGCTACCCCCTTAACTTGTTCGAAGGTAATAATGTTGGTATATAACACTAGTTCCATAAGTGTTCTAACTGGCGGCACAGGTTGCTCCCATTGCTACCCCATTAACTTGTTAGAAGGTAATAATGTTGGTATCTAACACTAGTTCCATAAGTGTTCTAAAGATGGGGGCACAGGCTGCCCCCATTGCTAACCCCTTAACTTGTTCGAAGGTAATAATGTTGGTATCTTACTCTAGTTCCATAACTGTTCTAATTGGGGGCACAGGTTGTCCCCATTGCTACCCCCTTAACTTGTTCGAAGGTAATAATGTTGGTATCTAACACTAGTTCCATAAGTGTTCTAATTGGGGCACAGACTGCCCCCATTGTTACCCCTTAACTTGTTCGAAGGTAATAATGTTAGTATCTAGCACTAGTTTCATAAGTGTTATAAAGATGTGGGCACAGGCTGTCCATATTGCTTCTTCCTTAACTTTTTTGAAGGTAATAATGTTGGTATCTATAGTTCCATAAGTGCTCGAAAGATGGAGACACAGGCTACCCCCATTGCTTCCCCCTTAACTTGTTCGAAGCTAATAACATTGGTATCTAACACTAGTTCCATAATTGTTCTAATTGGGGGCACAGGCTGCCCCATTGCTACCCCCTTAACTTGTTTGAAGGTAATACTGTTGGTATCTAACACTAGTTCCATAAGTGTTCTAATTGGGGGCACAGGCTACCCCAATTGCCACCCCCTTAACTTGTTTGAAGATAATTATGTTGGTATCATACACTAGTTCCATAAGTGTTCTAAAGATGGGGGCACAGGCTGCCCCCATTCCCTCCCCCTTAACTTGTTCGAAGATAATAATGTTGGTATCTAACACTAGTTCCAGAAGTGTTTAATTGGGGGCACAGGCTGCCCCCATTGCTAGCCCCTTAACTTGTTCAAAGGTAATAATGTTGGTATCTAACACTAGTTCTGTAAGTGTTCTAAAGATGGGGGCAGAGGCTGCCCCCATTGCTACCCCATTAACTTGTTCGAAGGTAATAATGTTGGTATCTAACACTTGTTCCAGAAGTGTTTAATTGGGGGCACAGGCTGCCCCCATTGCTAGCCCCTTAACTTGTTCAAAGGTAATAATGTTATCTAACTCTAGTTCCATAAGTGTTCTAAAGATGGGGGCATAGGCTGCCCCTATTGCAACCCCCTTAACTTGTTCGAAGGTAATAATGTTGGTATCTAACACTAGTTCTGTAAGTGTTCTAAAGATCGGGGCAGAGGCTGCCCCCATTGCTACCCTATTAACTTGTTCAAAGGTAATAATGTTGGTATCTAACACTAGTTCCATAAGTGTTCTAAAGATGGGGGCACAGGCTGCCCCCATTGCTACCCCCTTAAGTTGTTCGAAAGTAATAATGTTGGTATCTAACACTAGTTCCATAAGTGTTCTAATGATAGGGGCACAGGCTGCCCCCATTGCTGCCCCTAAACCTGTTTGAAGTTAATAATGTTGGTCTCTAACACTAGTTCCATAAATGTTCTAAAGATGGGGGCACAAGATTCCCCCATTGTTACCCCCTTAACTTGTTTAAATAACTTCAGTGTTAAGGTAATAATGTTGGTATCTAACACTAGTTCCATAAGTGTTCTAAAATGGGGGGACAGGCGGCCCCCATTGCTACCCCTTAACTTGTTTGAAGGTAATAATGTTGGTATCTAACACTAGTTCCATAATTTTTCTAATTAGGGGCGCAGGCTGCCCCCACTGCTACCCCCTTAACTTGTTCAATGGTAACAATATTGGTATCTAACACTAGTTCCATAAGTGTTCATATTGAGGTCACAGGCTGCCCACATTGCTACCCCCTTAACTTGTACAAAGGTAATAATGCTGGTATCTAACACTAGTTCCGTAAGTGTTCTAAAGATGGGGACACAGGCTGCCTCCATTGCTATCCCTTACCTTGTTCGAAGGTAATGCTGTTGGTATCTAACACTAGCTCCATAAGTGTTGTAAAGATGGGGGCACAGGCTGGCCCCATTGCTACCCCCTTAACTTATGAGAAGGTAATAATGTTGGTATCTAACACTAGTTCCATAAGTGTTCTAATTGGGGGCACAGGCTGCCCCCATTGCTACCCCCTTAACTTGTTCGAAGGTAATAATGTTGGTATCTAACACTAGTTCCATAAGTGTTCTAATTGGGGGCACAGGTTGCCCCCATTGCTACCCCCTTAACTTGTGCGAAGGTAATAATGTTGGTTTCTAACACTAGTTACATAATTGTTCTAATTGCGGGTACAGGCTGCCCCTATTGCTACCCCCTTAACTTGTTAGAAGATAATAATGTTTGTATATAACACTAGTTCCATAAGTGTTCTAACTGGGGGCACAGGTTGCCCCCATTGCTACCCCCTTAACTTGTTCGAAGGTAACAATGTTGGTATCTAACTCTAGTTCCATAAGTGTTCTAAACATGGGGGCACAGGCTGCCCCCATTGCTATCACCTTAACTTGCTCGAAGGTAATAATGTTATCTAACACTAGTTCCATAAGTGTTCTAATTGGTGGCAAAGCTGCCCCCATTGCTACCCCCTTAACTTGTTCGAAGGTAATATAGTTGGTATTTAACACTAGTTCCATAAGTGTTCAAATTGGGGGCACAGGCTGCCCCCATTGCTACCCCCTTAACTTGTTTGAAAGTAATAATGTTGGTATCTAACACTAGTACCATAAGTGTTCTAATTGGGGGCACAGGCTGCCCCCATTGTTACCCCCTTAACGTGTTCGAAGGTAATAATGTTGGTATCTAACACTAGTTCCATAAGTGTTCTAAAGATGGGGGCACAGTCTGCCCCCATTGCTACGCCTTAACTTGTTCAAAGGTAATAATGTTGGTATCTAACATTAGTTCCATAAGTGCTCAAAAGATGGAGGCACAGGCTGCCCCCATTGCTACCCCCTTAACTTGTTTGAAGCTAATAACATTGGTATCTAACACTAGTTCCATAAGTGTTCTAATTGGTGGCACAGGCTGCCCCAATTACTGCCCCCTTAAGTTGTTTGAAGATAATTATGTTAGTGTCTTACACTAGTTCCATAAGTGTTCTAAAGATGGGGGCACAGGCTGCCCCCATTGCTACCCCCTTACCTTGCTCGAAGGTAATAATGGTGGTATCTAACTCTAGTTCCATAAGTGTTGTAAAGATGGGGGTACAGGCTGCCCCCATTGCAACCCCCTTAACTAGTTTGAAGGTAATAATGTTGGTATCTAACATTAGTTCTATAAGTGTTCTAAAGATGGGGGCTCAAGCTGCCCCCATTGCTACCCCCTTAACTTGTTCGAAGGTAATAATGTTGGTATCTAACACTAGTTCCATAAGTGTTTTAAAGGTGGGGGCACAGGCTGCCCCTATTGGGACCCCCTTAACATGTTTGAAGGTAATAATGTTGGTATATAACACTAGTTCCATAAGTGATCTAATTGGTGGCACAGGTTGCCCCCATTGCTTCCCCATTAACTTGTTCGAAGGTAATAATGTTGGTATCTAACACTAGTTCCATAAGTGTTCTGAAGATGGGGGCACAGGCTGCCCCCATTGCTTCCCCCTTAACCTGTTCGAAGGTAATAATGTTGGTATCTAACACTAGTTCCATAAGTGTTCTAATTGGGGGCAAAGGCTGCCCCCATTGCTACCCCCTTAACTTGTTTGAAGGTAATAATGTTTGTATCTAACACTAGTTCCATAAGTGTTCTAATTGGGGGCACAGACTGCCCCCATTGTTACCCCCTTAACTTGTTCGAAGGTAATAATGTTAGTATCTAGCACTAGTTCCGTAAGTGTTATAAAGATGTGGGCACAGGCTGCCCATATTGCTTCTTCCTTAACTTTTTCGAAGGTAATAATGTTGGTATCTAACACTAGTTCCACAAGTGCTCGAAAGATGGAGACACAGGCTGCCCCCATTGCTACCCTCTTAACTTGTTCGAAGCTAATAACGTTGGTATCTAACACTAGTTCCATAATTGTTCTAATTGGGGGCACAGGCTGCCCCATTGCTACCCCCTTAACTTGTTCGAAGATAATACTGTTGGTAGCTAATACTAGTTCCATAAGTGTTCTAAGATGGGGGCACAGGTTGCCCCCATTGCCTCCCCCTTAACTTGTTAGAAGATAATAATGTTGGTATCTAACACTAGTTCCAGAAGTGTTTAATTGGGGGCATAGGCTGCCCCCATTGCTAGCCCCTTAACTTGTTCAAAGGTAATAATGTTATCTAACTCTAGTTCCATAAGTGCTGTAAAGATGGGGGCACAGGCTGCCCCTATTGCAACCCCCTTAACTTGTTCGAAGGTAATAATGTTGGTATCTAACACTAGTTCTGTAAGTGTTCTAAAGATTGGGGCAGAGGCTGCCCCCATTGCTACCCCATTAACTTGTTCGAAGGTAATAATGTTGGTATTTAACACTAGTTCCATAAGTGTTCTAATTGGGGGCACAGGCTGCTCCCATTGCTACCCCCTTAACTTTTTCGAAGGTAATAATGTTGCTATCTAACACTGGTTCTATTAGTGTTCTAAGGATGGGGGCATAGGCTTCCCCCATTGCTACCCCCTTAACTGGTTTGAAGATAATGTTGGTATCTAACACTAGTTCCATAAGTGTTCTAATGATGGGGGCACAGGCTGCCCCTATTGCTACCCACTTAACTTGTTCAAAGGTAATAATGTTGATATCTAACACTAGTTCAATAAGTGTTCTAATTGGGCGCACTGTCTGCCCCCATTGCTACCCCCCTGAACTTATTCGAAGGTAATAATTTTTGTATCCAATACTAGTTTCATACGTGTTCTAATTGGGGGCACAGGCTGCCCCCTTTGCTACCCCCTTAACTTGCTCAAAGGTAATAATGTTGGTATCTAGCACTAGTTCCATAAGTTTTCTAAAGATGGGTGCATAGGCTGTCCCCATTGCTACCCCCTTAACTTGTTTTAAGGTAATAATGTTGGTATCTGACACTAGTTCCATAAGTGTTCTAAAGATGGGGGCACAGGCTGCTCCCTTTGCTACCCCCTTAACTAGTTTGAAGGTAATATTGTTGGTATCTAACACTAGTTCCATAAGTGTTCTAAAGATGGGGGCACAGGCTGCCCCCTTGCTACCCCCTTAACTTTTTTGAAGGTAATATTGTTGGTATATAACACTAGTTCCATACGTGTTCTAAAGATGGGGGCACAGGCTGCCCCTATTGCTACCCCCTTAACTTGTTCGAAGGTAATAACATTGGTATCCAGCACTAGTTCCATAAGTGTTCTAATTGGGGGCACTGGCTTCCCCATTGCTACCTCCTTAACTTGTTCGAAGATAATACTGTTGGCATCTAAGACTAGTTCCATAAGTGTTCTAATTGGGGGCACAGGTTGCTCCATTGCTACCCCCTTCACTTGTTCGAAGATAATAATGTTGGTATATTACAATAGTTCCATAAGTGTTGCAAAGATGGGGGCACAGGCTGCCCCCATTGCTACCCTCTTAATTTGTTCGAAGGTAATAATGTTGGTATCTAACACTAGTTCCATAAGTATTTAATGGGGGGCACAGGCTGCCCCCATTGCTACCCCTTTAACTTGTTCAAAGGTAATAATGTTGGTATCTAACACAAGTTCCATAAGTGTTCTAATTCGGTCCAAAGGCTGCCCCCATTGCTACCCTCTTAACTTGTTTGAAGGTAATAATATTGGTATCTAACACTAGTTCCATAAGTGTTCTAATTGGGGGGGGCACAGGCTGCCCCCATTGCTACCCCCTTAACTTGTTTAAATAACTGCTATTCGAAGGTAATAATGTTAGTATCTTACACTAATGACACCACCAGATAACTGCCCTAGACGTATGTCAAGTCAGACAAAGAAGGGTAGTCTGACACAATAGTATTTATTTAGGACAAATGGGGAGTATTTAAAGCAGCTTTGGGACGGCTAGTATGCTTGTGGAGTGTCAAAGCAGCGTTGTGGGTCTGATCCCAGTTAAGCCAGCTTGCCAGAATTTCCAGTTAAGAATGCAGTGAAGTGCATTAACAGCTTCTGGATTCTGAGAGGTGTACTTCAGGAGAAGGGAAGTCTAAATGATCAGGTCAAAGGCAGAATTAAGATGTGCTGCAGCCAACTGCCACAAAATGTCAGTTGGAGAAGTGACAGAAGAATATGAAGCAGAGAAGTAAGTTGTACAGAACAGTGATGTAACCAGTGCTTCTGTATGGTACAGAAACCTTGGCAGTGCAGGCAGAGCAGCTGAGCAAGCTGGAGGTGATATAGATCATGTGCGTGTGATAGTTGGTAATTGCTTTTGTGGGACAAATAACAAAAAGACATCAGAGCTGATGCAAAGTAATGCTAACTGAAGAGAAGGTCAAGGAGAACAGATCGCACTGGTTTCAGAAGACAGAAGATACATTTGTAAAGCAAATTTGTGAAATACAGAATGAAGGCAAGAAGGGATGAGGATATCCAGCTAAGAGATTGATGTATTGCATTATAAAGAACCTTTGTGAATTAGGCATGAGTGTCAAAAAAGAGAGATGAGGGGCTTTGAATCTAGAGAGGTGGCAATAGTTGTAGCAATATCCTGAACTTGTAAAATATTGGGAAAAGAAGTTGATATTGATGATGGTGCCTCAGGCAGATCCACAGGATGTTGGAAGTTTTGTAACATTGTTTGAGAGAATGTTTTGCTACAAGATTGTGTATAAAGAAACATATAATTAAATTGCTGATAAGGCAATGAACAAAGAGAAAGGGACCATGTGTCCCATTATCTACTTTAAAGGTGGGAAGAGAGAACACACTGATAAGTAGTGTGAAGGAGACACTAAACTGATCATTAAGAAGGAGGGTTGGGCAAGGAGGCCATAGAAGATGACCAATCAACAACCCACCTGGTTAAATCAGCATTCTCTTTGGGCTATCACAAAATGAATGTAATGTATATTTAGGTTGGAAGAACAAGAACTACAAAGTTTGCTTGACCCTGGCAATATCATCATGCTGGCAAAAGCTTGATATGTTTTAAAAATGAAGGTCCACTCAACAAAAGCAATAGAGGTTATCCCACAATATGCATACCTGAGGAAAAAGTATGGTATCTGGTTGTCCAGGTGGAGGTACAGACCCAGGATTGGAAAGCCCTGCTCCCAGTAGCTATGGTACCTTTCTTAATCATGATGTAACCATTGGGAAATACTTCCTATATTTTAGATGTCTTTTGCAGCCGTGAGAGAATGACACCAGCAAAGTACCTTATACAAACTCTAATGTGCATGCTCAGATATCCCACCCTGCCAAGAGACAAAGGAAAGAAACTGGAATTTTATGATTTGGTGTTGCTGCAAGGGGCCCACACCAGACCAATGTGTGGGTAAACGTCTCTAAAAGGAGAACTGTGTGTCAGTGCAGTAAAGAGGTACCCAACAAGGGAAGAAGGTGTCCATTGTCTAGAGAGAGCATCTGGTCTCAAACTCAATGTAGGGCTCAAGTCCACAAAATAAAGTAAAGATTAAGAGTAAGGGAGACCCACAGAGGGAATATGGGGCATCAAAGCAGGAGGGTAATAAAAGAATCCCTGTGAAACAAGTTGAGACTAACTAAGAGACTAGTAAAGAACCACAATAGGGGTATGAGGCTTCAAGGGAAAATGAAACTGAGGAAAACCCCTTAGGTTATTGGACTGACTTACCTCCTTTCTTGAGTAAGAGTGAGATTCAGGGGTCCCTGTACTTGCCTTGTCTGGACAGGAGTAAGACCCTCTACCTCTCATGGCCTAGAAGAGGAATGGGAGCCCACCTTGTCTCACTTTCAGGTAGGGTGCTTGAGATTGCAAAGAGTTCAATGAGAAAATGAGACCTTAAGGCATGTGTCAGAAAGCATCTCCAGGAGGAGATGTTCCTGAAGGATCCGCACCAGCTTACCCCTAGTTTGAATTGGAGAATGCTCTTTCTTTTTTAATTTCTCCAAGTCTTTTGGTTTTCTAATACCATAACAGGAATGGACCCCATTCCTAAGTCAAAGTACGATTAAAGTTCATGAAATTAGTATTATTTCAATTTCTGATGTCAGCCATGAGTGCTCTTTGCAGCACCCGTAATGTGCAATGATTCCTTCTGCAATTCGTACAGTTACATATATTGGTAACATTTCTAAATACAATTGTAAATTCTTTTTTATCAGACCTGTTACTCCTACTACTACTATTGGAACTATCTGGGTATCTTTCTTCCACATTGCTTTTGTTTCTGCCTTTAAATGCTGCTATGTTATGACTTTGTGTCTCTTTGTACACAAGGCACTGTAGTCACTGAGTGTAGCGATTTCAATGATCAGTGCTACTTTTGTCTTCTTTTCATGGACCATTATATCCAGTTTTCTCACATCTGTCTTTTGAACTGTTGGTAATGGGTGATCCCATGTGATGTAGACTTCATCATTTTGTGTGATACTTAGTGGCTCATGTTTCCAGTGTTTTTCAGCTGCTAGTGTTTGCACAATCCCCAATGCAGCTGTCTTGCCACAGTATTAATACCTTTCAGTATACAATCCTTCTGCCATTAGTATGTCACAATCAGCAACAGGGTGTGCGACTGTTTTAATTCTGTTTTACAAAACTTACATTTGTCTTTTTCTCCCACATGTTCATTGGACTTTGTAAACCAATGTGTACGCAGCTCACTGTCTTGGGCTGCCAATATTAACCTTTCATCTTTTGGTTTGAATTTGCCTCTCCTTAACATTTCTTGCATTCTATCCTGATCAACATGAATAATCCCACGGACACAGCACATTAACGCTCCACAATACGTTTTCGTAGTAATAGGACAGCCCACATCTGATGAAGTGCTTTTTCACACAAAAACGTATTGCGGAGCGTTAATGTGCTGTGTATTGTGTAATAAAGCGTGGTGAAGTGCATCAAGCTGTCTGTGGTGGTCTTTCCAATTTCGTACTGCTCTGGGCTTTATTGTTTTGCTTGACAAGCTGCTTAATTTGTGGGATTATTAGTTTTACGTTGAAGCTGCTGTGTATCTGTTTTTTCCTGATCAACATGAGTTTCTTCCAGAAGTTTTCTATACGTGCAACTATATTTATGCTTTTTACACATTCCTTGCTTTCTTATCTGATCCTTTACCTTATATTCTTTCTTTTGCTTTTTGGCACATTCAGTTGCTGCCTGACTTTTATCTACTTCTGGTTTGATTTCCATTCCTGCTTGACACCGATATGCTTTTTCTAGACCAAGCAGGAAGTCATCTTAGATTTATTCTCTTCATGTTTCTAAACTTTCTCTACATTTGTGTATTGTAAGGTCAGCAGATATGTGTGCAGTCCCACGATTGCAGATGTATACATGTAATCAATTTCAAGGAGGCCTATACCTCCTTCAAAATGGAATATATAGTCTTAGTATGCACTTCTTCTGCTTCTTTTTCTACTTTCGGCTTTTCCTGGTTAGGGGTCACCAAAGCAGATCACCTGTTCGCTCAGGATTGGCAGTAGAGTTTTACAGTGTCAAGTTGCCAGCCCAGTGGCAAACCTTCCACAGAAGGCACACACATGCATGCCTAGGGCCAATTTAGAGTGTCCAATCCACCTACAGAATGTCTTTGGGATGTGGGAGGAAACCGGAGCACCCAGAGGAAAGCCACATGACCACAGGGAGGACATGCAGACTCCGCACAGAAGGCACCCCAGCCGAGAATCGAACTAGAAAACCTCTTTCTGTGAGGCGACAATACTAACCGCTGCACCACCGTGGCCACCCAATCTTGATATGCGCTGATTTTTATAAATCATTTGGTGAGCATAAAGCATCCTTCTTGTTTTCCTGTCTAATTTATCCAGTGTGTCTTGGGGCCAGTCAGTCACTCCAAAACTGTAAGTTAGGGCAGAAAGAACAAATTGGTTTATAGCTTGAATTTTGTTCTTGGATGTCAACATTTTAAGGATTAATTTAAGTCTTCTAAAATATTCCTTACTGAGTTTTATTATTTATTTAACATTTGTTAACCGGGAAAGTCTGACTTGGAATGAGCCAATTTTCAGCAGAGGCCCAGGGAGAAACACTCCAAATGCATGTCTTTGTAATGTGGGAGGAAACCAGAGCACCAGAGGAAACCCACATGAATGCAGGGAGAACATGCAGATTCTGAGAATCAAACTGTAGAACCTCTTGCTGTGAGGCGACAACACTACAGCTGCACCACTGCGCCACCATTTTATTTGCATTTGTTCATGTTTTATTGTTGATCCTTCATCAGTTTCCAAACATTTATTAATCCCTCTTGCTCAAGTTCTTTTATATCACATTCTTGTCCCTAACTGATGTTTTTTTGGTGCTGCAGTTTTCCTGCTTTAAAGGTTGCATTTGCACATTTATCAAGACTAAATAACTTTCTTATATCATCTAAAAAAGTTTTGACTACTTGCAGTTGTGCTTTTAAATCATTGACAAAGAGAAGATGAGAGGTCTTCACACTTTGTTGTTTTCTAGGAGCCAAATTACAGCCATGGCCTAATCTGTTAAGAATACATCTTAATGGGTTAAAGGCAAGACAAAATAGTAGCGGTGACAGGTAGTCAGTCTGGAATATCCCCATTTGAATTTTTATCCCTGGAATAACAATTTGTCCTTTATCATGGCTTAATTGCAAAGTGGTCTGCCACTGTTCATGGTCACTATAATGTAGCGGATCACTGTAGGATATATCTTATACATTTTAAGCACTCTTTAATCCATGAATGTGGGATACTATTAAATGCATTTTTGTAGTCATTCCATGCCATACTTAAATTCTTTCCCTTT
Organism: Protopterus annectens; assembly: GCF_019279795.1. NCBI lineage: Eukaryota > Metazoa > Chordata > Ceratodontiformes > Protopteridae > Protopterus > Protopterus annectens. Next base: position 1,309,654,178 of record NC_056747.1, on the reverse strand, counting down.
TTACAGTTCTCCAGTATGACTTTATATAACAACAGATGATTCTGTGTTCCATATGACTTCTTTTATTACCCTTTTGTTCTGTTACCATGACTGAATGTTCTTCTAAATGACTGTAAACTCTGTCGGCATCAGTTCCAGTGTATAGTTTGTACTTCATCAGAAGGCAAGGTATCGGTCTATAATTTTTGGGATAACTTGCAGGTTCACTCTTAAGTAGGAGCATTGTTTTTCCTGGTGTTAATCAGGTTGGTGTCTGTTTGGGGTGCACATATAAATAGTTCTTACTCATGGCTAAATCTTTGTGCAAAGATGTTAATACTTTTAGCCAGAAGTTAGGTACTGCATCTGGACCTGGGGTTTTCCAATTAGAGGCTTTTCTTAACTTTATTCAATCTCTCTGGCTTTTACTTCATTCCATTTCATATCCTGTACCTTTGAGGAGGAAGTAAGGATAGCTATGAAGAGGATGAATAATGGAAAGGCTGTTGGTCCAGATGACATACCTGTGGAAGCATGGAGGTGTTTAGGTGAAATGGCAGTGGAGTTTTTAACTAGATTGTTTAATGAAATCTTGGAAAGTGAGAGGATGCCTGAGGAATGGAGAAAAAGTGTTTTGGTACCAATTTTTAAGAATAAGGGTGATGTGCAGAGCTGTAGTAACTACAGAGGGATTAAACTGATCAGTCACAGCATGACGTTATGGGAAAGAGTAGTGGAAGCTAGGTTAAGAAGGGTGGTGATGATTAGTGATCAGCAGTATGGTTTCATGCTAGGAAAGAGCACTACAGATGTGATGTTTGCTCTGAGAGTGTTGATGGAGAAGTACAGAGAAGGTCAGAAGGAGTTGCATTGTGTCTTTGTGGACTTAGAGAAGGCATATGATAGGGTGCCTAGAGAGGAGTTGTGGTATTGTATGAGGAAGTCTGGAATGTCAGAGAAGTATGTAAGAGTGGTACAGGATATGTACGAGGGTAGTGTGACAGTGGTGAGGTATGCAGCGGGAGTGACGGATGCATTTAAGGTGGAGGTGGGATTACATCAAAGATCAGCTTTGAGCCCTTTCTTATTTGTAATGGTGATGGACAGGTTGACAGACGAGATCAGGCAGGAGTCCTCGTGGACTATGATGTTTGCAGATGACATTGTGATCTGTAGTGAGAGTAGGGAACAGGTGGAGAAGACCCTGGAGAGGTGGAGATATGCTCTAGAGAGAAGAGGAATTAAGGTCAGCAGGACTAAGACAGAATATATGTTTATGAATGAGAGGGAGGACAGAGGAATGGTGAGGATGCAGGGAGTAGAGTTGGTGAAGGTGGATGAGTTTAAATACTTGGGATCAACAGTTCAGAGTAATGGTGAGTGTGGAAGAGAGGTGAAGAAGAGAGTACAGGCAGGATGGAGTGGGTGGAGAACAGTGTTAGGAGTGATTTTTGACAGACAAGTACCAGTAAGAGTGAAAGGGAAGGTCAACAAAAGGGTAGTGAGACCAGCTATGTTATATGGGTTGGAGACAGTGACATTGACAAAAAGGCAGGAGTCAGAGCTGGACATGGCAGAGTTAAAGATGCTAAGATTTACACTGGGTGTGACAAGGATGGACAGGATTAGGAATAAGTATATTAGAGGGTCAGCCCAGGTTGGACAGTTTGGAGACAAAGCCAGAGAGGCAATATTACATTGGTTTGGACATGTGCTGAGGAGGAATGCTGAGTATATTGGGAAAAAAGATGCTAAGGATGAAGCTGCCAGGTAACAGGTAAAGAGGAAGGCCTAAGATAAGGTTCATGGATGTGGTGATAGAGGACATGCAGGTGGTTGGTGTGACAGAGCAAGATGCAGAGGACAGGAAGAAATGGAAACAGATGATCCACTGTGGCGACCCCTAACGGGAGCAGCCGAAAGAAGAAGATCCTGTATCTTTGAACTTCCTATTGTTTCTTTTACTTCTTCTGTCCACATAGCATCTTTGTTATGTTTCACAGGATCTTCATAGATATTTCTCCAGAATGTATCTATTTTATCTTTTTTGGGTGGTCTTTCAATTCCTTTTGCCTTGTTTCTCAGTTCTCTGTAGAACTTTTTGGGGTCATCAATAAATTGCTTATTTTGTAATTTTCCTTTATATTTGTCTGTGTACATTCTAAACTTTTCTGCCTGTGCTGAGATTTTTAGTTTATTATTTGCGGTAGTGCAAGATAGATCCTGATCCGTTATAATACTGTGCATTTCTTTTATTGCATCTATCTTTCTGAGTATTTTTGTTGATCTTCCCTTCTATACTCTTCTAACCTTGACACTTCTTGTCTTAATTGCTTTGTATTTTCTCTGTTCGATACTTCCATGACAGTATTTGATTTTTCCCCTTCCTTTCCCTTACTACCCTGTGTTCTTGTAGTAGAATTTTATCTGTTATTAATTTAGTTGCACAGTAATATATCCTGTTTACTTCTGTTATATCACATGGATCTCTGTGAACAGTCCTAATTACTGTGTTCATTTGTTTTATCAAACGTCTGACTTTTTGGTTTTATTGACCTTCTGCAGTCTATTTCTATCATTGATCTTAATCTGTCTATGTCTACTAAGTCATGCAACTCTTCTCTTAACTCATTTTCTTCTAAACTGAAGGCACATTTTTTTGTACTCCATTTCCTACGGGCATTCTATAGAGAGTTTTCTATAGCCTCTTCCTTTGGCACATTCTCTTCAATTTCATCCTGTGTCAACCATTGCTCTGTCATATGGGAATTCACTGGCCTATCACTCCTCAGCACTGACTGCTTCAGAGTTGTCACAGTTTCTTGTTCCTTCCGTTGCTGCCCAGCTTCAAGTGAACGTTTATACTGGTTTCCCATGGAAGGCTCCAAAATATCTTCATATGGCAGCTTTCCAGTTGCTTCCCTTTCTACTGGCCTCTCCTTAATTTGGATGCTCCATCCTGCTGTGGTGCTTTCTCAGTTAGAATTTTTACAATGAATACTTCACTTCGCAGGTACTCCATAACCTCAGTTTCTATTCCTTTAAATTCTCTATTACTAATCTTCTTTTCTACTTTTCCTTTTTGTCTTATTATTTTTTGTATTGGAAAGTTTTTCATGTCCAGATTCCTTTCCCTATATTTCTCTTCAAATATTTTTGGTGGTACTCTTTATGTATTGATTAATTTTGCTTTCTCCTTTGTATAAATATTACACCATATTAAATCTCTTTTCCTTTCCCATGTCCATATTTCTTCTTCAGATGTCTCCTGATCTTCCTGTTTCTCCTTACTTTGGGGACTCATTCCATCATGCTATGATGCAACCTATGTTAGACCTTTTACACGAAATCCTTCACTTCGCAGACATTCCATAACTTCAGCTTCTATTTTTTTAATTTCTACTTTACTAATGTTCTTTTCTACATTCCTCCTTTGTGATATTTTTTATTGTGAAATTTCCATATCTGGATTCTTTTGCCTGTATTTCTCTGAATATCTTTGGGGCTGTCTTTTTTGTACTGATTAATTTCGCTTTCAATTTTGCATAAGTATTGCACCATATCAAATCTCTCTTCCACATGTCCATATTTCTTTTTTATACTTTTTAAAAATCTCTAGGTTTTGTTGTTTACATTTTCAAACTTCCTGAGATGCTTCTTTTTCTAAGTGGATCAAAGTTTCTTGGTCTATATAATGTTTTTCACAAATCTGTTGTATTAATGAACTCATATTTTTATTTGCGGCTTCTGACAGTTTTTCTTGTGGAAGTATTTTTCTTTCCTCTAATTTCTCTCTTAATCTTTTTGTTTATCTTGTGCCTGGAAATTCTGTGCTTTTTTCATAATAATAACAATACATAATTTCTTTCTTATCCTCAATAGTTCACTCTGTCGACTTTATGGCTCTTCTTTGGCCTATAAATTTGTGTGATTTTTGTGAACTGCTACTTTCTTCTACAACAGGAGGGGCATCCTCCTGGGCCTGGCCTGGCCCCATTGTAGGAATGTTTCTGTATTCTGGGGATTCTACACTGTCATTTTTTTCCAGTCCTGGCACCAGTGTACGTACCAGGATTGGGCACGTTTTTATCCTGGGCCTTGTGCACCCAGCTTTTTTAGTTTTTGACCTACTTCTGTCCGTGATATATGCTATATAAAGTACAGTCTATATATCAGTGTCGTTTTGGTGAGATTTTGTGAAAAACAGTTTCCACTTTGTGAAGGTACTCACCAAGACTTGAGGATGAAGTCAGTTTCAGCAATGTTACTCGCCTTTGCTTGCTGACTTATCATCTCTCCATTCTCTCCATTCTCTTCTGTATGTAGTAGCTGATGAGAGGGGAGAGGTCATATGACAACTGTTAATACCTAACGCATGAAAATGACCCATAGCTTTGCTTTGGGGACCATCTAGGGATGGACAAAACCAATGCAAGAGTCCTGGATAGATTTTACTGTCCCACTGTTATAAAGGAAATTTAAAACTTATGTTCTGTGTTCCCTGAGTGTTACCAAATAACTGCTTCCATATGCCTGGGTTACTAACCCAGGCATATGGAATTCTTTGATTTATATGCCCATAATCAAGGTCCCCTTTGAGAGAATTGCAGTAGACATAGAGGGATCATTGGTCAGGTCCAGTAGTAGACACCTCTACATACCACTTACTGTTAACAGACTATGTCATTTAATTCCACAAATCTGTTCCTCTGCGAAAAGCTAATTCCACACCAATCACTAGGGAAGTGATTTTATTTTCTCAGGTACGGATACCTAAGGACATTTTGACAGTCCTGGGACCACCCTTTATATAAAAAGTTCTTAAACACCTTTAGCAGAGTTACTGATTAAATAACTAGTGACATCAGTGTTACACCCCCAAATGGAATGGTTAGTGGGAAGTTTACCCAAATCCTAAAGTTAGTGATAAAAAAAGTAATTGAGAAAGACAGGAAGGACTGGGACCAATTATTACATTACTTAATGTTCTTGATCCATATGGTACTCCAAACTTCCGTGTGGGGTTAGTTGTTTTTTTAGTTTTTAAATGACAGAAGATATCAAGGACTTTTAGATTTAGTGAACAAAACATGGGAAGAAGGGAGGAAAGCACTGGTGTAGATCACATGAGAACAGCTAAAAATGGGTCCATTGATTACTGATTATTGAGTTTCATGTGTTGGGGGGGCTCTTCTATAAAGAGTAAGCAATATATTGGCAGTGTTCTGTTTTGGAAGGCATTATGAGTATTCCCATACTGTCATTGCTATGTGTTACACCGCTAACTTTCTAATTATATGATGCTTTAATAATTTAATTTTTGTTCCCTTGTTCTAACTAAATGTTCTTATCTGGTGCTGTTCTTATATTTCAATTATAGAAGTACTAATACTTTGCAGGCATTCATCATTAATTAGCTTTCATTGTGACCTTTTGTTAAGTTTCGCACACTTGGGTTTTCTTACCATTTCCACACTGGGCTGATAATATCTTGTTAGTAGTGTGTTAATAATATGCTTAATATCCCAGTTAAATTATTTTGTGCAACTGTCTTGTTACTGGACTTTGTTGGTCACATCTGCATAGAATAAGCTGTTAATAAGCTGTTCCTAGTCCCTGCCATAACAAGTTTAAAGTGAAGGAGACGTAACCTTTAAAGCAGAAAGGGCATATTGCTTAACTTCCTGTAGTTAACTTTTCATAACTTTTACCTCCTTGAACATTTCATTTTCTTCTCTCACTTTCCTGGTTGTTAAATGAAGCTTGAAGTCATCTGCCTAAGGGGATATAATCAGCCAGTGTCTTCTGACCAACACTGCACCCTGTTTAGGTGCTGTAATAAAACAAATGGAATGCCTGCCTGCATGTACTCAGTTTTCGTCGGTGTTACGGTTCACACAGGATGTTGTAGCAGAGTGCTATGTCATTTAGTAATTCCAGGCAAGATGGCATTGATTAGACTTTCAATATAGGTTGCAAATTCAATTAAAGTAGCTTTACAGACAAGATATTTATAGACAGGGAAATTACATCAGTGGTGTAGTCCTTTACCAAGAACACTGAGATGCATTTTATCCCCTTTAAATGAAGTATAATATTGATTAAACAGAAACCTTTGCTGAAAGTGTAGGGTCAGTGCCATTAAAAGCCTTTTACTGTATATTGTACAATGATTCCTCATGACATGTTACGTTCTTTGAGAGTTGTGAATACATATCCTGTATTGTTCATTTAGAGATGATCTTCAGTGTTACAGTATTAAAAAGCACCATCAATACAATAAATTATATAGTTTCCTTCACTTTTAAATTCATTACATTTTGGCAAGAACATAATGATGCTGGCATTATAAACATAAGCTTTTGCTCCCACTCAGTTTGCCCATATATTAAATGAGAATCCTTATATAGCTAAAATGTACAGTCATGAATTAAATATTTACCCTCTAATGAACACAAAATATATGCATAAACTATACAGATAATTATACAATAGAGTGCCAAATAGACATGTCTAAAATGAATGTGTTCCACTCATTGACCATGTCAGCATTCACATACTGTTAATACATTATTGTACTAAACAGTAGAGCTTGTTATTGTTTTATTTGGTGTACATAAAACATGATTTTCGTGAACCCAGGAACTAAAGAAGAACAAACATAGATATGCAAAGATAAATCAAAGTCTGGCTGAACGCTGTTTGAGGACATACTCCAAATGAAGAGGCCATTCTGCAGTTTTACAGCACAGGTAAAACAGACGGTATTGACACCTGGACTGAAGCAGTATGACCGTAGGTCGGCAGATTATTTAAATAGGAATGTGCACGTCTAAGGGGGGACTAAATTTCAACATTAGAGGTGGCTGCATTAAAGTTTTGCACCTGAACGGACTTACTAAAAGATAAAAGGGATATAAAAATATAAAACAAAGGGCATAGATATTCAATGCCTGTAGACTAAGATAAGCATAAACAATGACAATTTTCAGTAGCTTCTGCACAGACAACTGACACAAAAAATATTGTTGCTTTCTGCCTCTGGTAATACTAAAATGCTCAGATTGATGCTGCCGTCCGGTCTGTAAGCCTTCACAGCTGTCAGTTTTTGAGCTGCAAACGGCAACAGACAGGAGTAACAGTATGCTTCTTTACTAATGCATGTATCGCTAGCTCCTTCTGTCATCTGTGTGTGCTGCAAAAAGAAACTGCCTTATGGAGCTTTTGACATTAGTTACAGTATTCTTCAATGCCGGAAAAGCACAAGGCAATGGAGCAGCAATGGCCTTCAAAAAATGTAAGCAGACTGTTGGGATGAAGAGCCTTGTTACTCCAGCTGAGAAATCTTTGTTAAAGTAGAGATAAATGCTGGCTAAATTACAGAAATTGCATCCAAATATGCGGTGTGAGGAGAACATGTGCTGCTGTTCTTCAGTTTAAAAAAGCGCTTAAGCCGCTAGAATGCTTGCCATATGTATGTCTATTTGTTTATGTACTCATGGCATCCATTTTTTGGTTCTCCACCGTATCTGTCAACCACCAACCCATTGTGTATTTCCTCATGCATTCCCCTATTGCAGCAGTCAGTGCGCCCCACATCTTTCTTTGGTACGGTCCCTATTTTCCAGTTGAAATTCGGCGAATGGAGCTACTCTCTCCAGTGTTAGAAGATAAGGTCTATTCATTGGAGGGGGTCATCATTTAGAAAGTGACAAGGGAGTTAATGTGATATACATCCTAAACTGCCCTCCCATTTGTGGTGCTAACATGCATTGTGCTGAAGGAGGGCACACAATATTGGCCCAATGGCAACTGTTTGCTCATGAATATGGACTGACATCTGGCTATACTGCAGTAATATTGAATGCTATGACCAAGCAGATGCCATGCTCCTTTATACTGCTGCATTGTCCCACTGCCTGCACTTGGTGACAGTATAGCAGCAGAACCAGATACCTCCATCCACCTCAGATGGGGGGGGGGGGGGTGTCAGCATCATCTGCTTCCACCTCTCCTTCCTGGCTCCTTCATCAACCAGGTTGTTGGTCAGCTGTGGTTATCTGGATCATAGTAAGGGCTTTATTCCCCTGACCCCAGAGTCAATGTCTCCATTGGTTTTTCTAGATGACGTGACATGCAGCAGAACATTTTTTTCTCCGCACTACAATTTGCAGGTGCTTTCTGAAAAGTGAAAACACTTACTCATTTGAGATCATTGCACTGAAGTGTTTCACCACACCCATGAGGAGCTTAAGCACTAAAGTTAAATATACCAGTAACAGAGCTTCAGGGTGTGCAGCCCTCTGACTGGTAGTGTGAGGAGACTCCCCTTCATATCAAAGGCAACGCAGTTAATGTACTGTCAGTTCCTTTTTTCATCAACATTACAGTTAGCTTAAGGCCAGTGACATGGAGGAGAGGGATAAAGTCCTAACTACAGCCCACGTGACTTGGGTTTAATTAGTGGTCTGTTCATCTGAGGCACTGGCAGAGGGAAATGGGCACGCCCATCCTGGGAGTTGGCATTTGTCTAGGCATTTCCTTGGAGAGGTGTGGTCCATAGAGGGGATTAGACCTTAGCATACCTCCCAACATCTTAGCACAAGAAATCTTGGCAAATTCTAAAATAATGGGGGGGACAAAAATAACGACGGATTTTAAATACTGTTCTTATAAACGTAGAAGGTTGACAGAATAACAGGATTTGTGTTAGGATACATTTTTTTGAAAAATATGAAGTCTGAAACTCAAATGTATGTCATTACTTAGTGCCTTTAACCTGCAATGATTTGCTAGAAAAAGACAAAATTTTTGAGGAATTGGCCGAAAATATGAGGCAAAAATCTGGAAAGTTCAGAGGTATGGCCCTTATATGTAAGACTGGTGAATGCAGAGGAGAAGAGGGAACCAAGGGGTAGATCATTAATTAAAAAAATCCCCTGGTGGAAGTAATCAATATCATGACCCCACAGGATGCTCTCACATTCTGCACTGAGGCTATAAGAGAGGCTGATAGACCTGGCAGTAGACAGGGAGAGTGGATTAAGCTGGAAAGGATGACGCAGAAAGGGAACCAAAAAAAGGGATTTTGTGTAATTACATTTCAGCGCTCATTTTAAAGCCACTGTGCACTCATAATGACACAAGTCAAGACTTTTTTCACCTAGTGTCATATCAAACATGAAACCAGTTAAATGGTAGCCTTAGCTAATCAGCTTCAGTAATATTTTTACTAGGTTTCAGGAAAAGAAAATTGATAACATAGTTTTAGGGACCATTAATATATGCTGTGCTATATTATATTAAATTGTGTTATAAGTGGTAAAGTACATATACCTCTGTAAGAGACATTTAGACTGTTGC